>NC_081419.1:42252157-42397157 GCF_949786415.1 Peromyscus eremicus
TAGCCTCAAACTGGGATTGGGTGTCCTATGACCCAGGCATGAACTCGGCTGTGTTGTTTTCTTTCTACCTGTGTAGTCAAGAAAGTATTTTCTTCAAAGACTGCCTGGCTTTGAAGAACAAAACAGCAGCAATAGTAAGACTATTTTGATGAATATGACAAGTAGTAGCTGCCAGTGGGCAAGTATTAGGCCAAGTGACAGCAGTAACACAAAGTACTTCTGGTCTTCACATTTATTTTTCATTCTTTTTATTTAATTAAAATACAAGTACATCACTTTCCAGTTCCTCTACTTCCCCCTACTCCTTCCACATTCACCCTCAGCTTCCTCCCAAATTCACAAACTGCTCTTTTTAACCATTGTTGTTACCTATACATATAAATACATAAATACAAGTCTGTTTAGTGTTGCCTGAATGTCTGTTTCTAGGGCTGAGCACTACACATTAGATGTCCAATGAGGCTCATCTTGGGGGAAATCTTCGTCTCCTTGCAATAGCTGTTATCAGTAGCTCTTCATCTAGGGTTAGGGACATATGAAATTTCCCCCAACAGTTTTGGGATGTCAATACTGAGATGTCACATGACCTGATCAATTGGAATTTTTCTTGTGTACCTCATTTGTTGTTGAGGTTAAATGGGTATAGCTTCCTTGCCATTACTGGAAGGTACCATCTCACAGCAGAACTCCTGGTTTTCTGGTGTTTACAATCTTTCCACCCACTCTTCCTCAATGCCCGCCTGATCTTTACTTGCAAGTGCTTTAGTTGTTTACATTTGTGCTGTTCATCCCACCATCAGCTGATCTCTGTATTATGATGAGCTGTGTTTTTATTTAATGACCTTCTTTGGTTTTTCTGTAATGGGCTTCTTTGATGAGAGATGAGTGCTACATTTATCTTCAGGTATAAGGATCAGTGTTAGAATGCAGTTAGTAATTATGCTGGTTTAGTAAAGTGATAACAATAGATTTTTTTCTCTATGACAGTGACCTCACTTGTTTCTGGTATTTGGCTGGGTTTCTAGTACCAGGTATGATTTCCCTTCTGTTACACAGGCCTTGAGTCCAATTAGACAGCTGTTGGTTCCTGTGAAGGTATAAGTGACACTATCGCACTTTGAGCATTGTAGTCATGCTGGTCATTGTTGTGGTTCATTGTTGTCACAGATAACTAGGGATATTAATTGCTCTCCTCTCTTAGCAGCTTGCAAGGCACCTTTGGGTACTATAAAGGCTAGTTCATAAAGAGGAGGACTTCAGATCAGTTTCAGTTCAAAGCCTTCAAGTCCTATGCCCGCAGTCCATGGTGTCTTTAGCAATAGGGACAAATATTCGACTTCTGGGCCTGACAATGTATTGGAAACAACAGTCAAATTATTTGTTTGAATTTACTGATAAACTTGCTAAGACCTGCATGGCCTTAAACAATTTCATGTTGCTCTACTAAAGTGTGAAAGTCAGCAAGACATAATTTAACAGAGATAGGGAGGAGTGTGGGAAGATTTTTAAACTCATTTGTTGGAAGGATTTGATAATTCTTCATGAGTAATGACCGTGAAAACTGCAGGACAGCAAACCCAGAATGCATGGAGGGAGATGTGAATACAGCTTAAGAAGGCAGTACTCCAGAATCCACAGAATGGATAAAGTCTGAAAAATACTCAGACAGGAAAAAGGAGGGAAAAGAACAAAGAACAGCTAGTGGCTATTCACACATAGTCAAAGAAGTGCCTTATATGTAAGGGATAGTGGCTAACTCTTATTCTAGAGACCATGGTGAACTGAAAGCAGAAATGAAGACCATAGAAGTATTTGCACATGCAATTGTCTTCCTTAGGGTCTGGAGGAAACTGCCCTAACAATGACATCCCATAATGCAGTGGCACTAATAAAATGGATGGACATTGATAATAAGGTGGTATACAGCAGGTAGAAATTTGTTATCTTGGTGTTGTATTCAAACTGGACAATCAATTAAGTACTTTTCAACACACGGCCTCATATTAACATCCCTACATGTTGCTGCTGTTGATGCCAGGTCCCACTAATGGAACATTTAGGTCATATAAGCTTCATCTCTAACAAAATTTCCTGAAAACCCCATATTGTACTTTGGCTCACATCTCGGGGGCCTATGGTTTATTATGACCAAGTCTAACTGTAGAAGAAGTATGTACTTTGATCTCTAAATTCATAACCACAGCACAAGCAAAAGTCCCAAGTGTTAGGATGAGGATGAATAGTGTCTAACCATAAAAGAAACAGACAATAAACATCCAGGAGAACTTGGAAAGACTTGTACAAATATAGAGCCACCCACACATAGAATTAGAATTGGCTTCATTTGTACTTCTGTAACAAACACCTGAGTTGGATAATTGATAAAGAAGTAAAGTCACGGTCAGGGTGCTGGCAGGTTGACTGTTTGATGAGGACTGCTCTATTTTTCCAAAATAGCACCTAGTTGCTACAGATGGCAAAAGCTGAGTTCTCACATGGTCGAAAGTACAGAATGGTGCCCTCTTTCCCTCCAGGTCTTTAACGAAGTCTTTAATAGGATTTATGTATGTGGGGTCCTCATTGGCCTCATCCTCTCTTAATGGCCAATTCTGTTATTCCTGTGGAAAATAAGATTAAAGTAGAGCATGAATTTGGGGGAAGACACAGCCATTTAATCAATAGCAGTAGTCTTCTGAACCAACTACACTTTCCTCGTTGAGTATTCAGGCAGTTAGTCGTGGGCACACAATTCAGTGGATTTCTGAATTCAATGGTAGATGAGAATAGAAGGCAAATGTAATTCCTTCTAACCCTGACATGTGGTGATTTAACAATGGTCCTTTCACAAGCCTGCTCACCTCTCCTGAGCCACTCAGCTCCAAACACACTTTGGATGGAATTGAAAGGTGTCACTTCACACCATGACATCAAATTCCTCTCTTTGTATCATTTGGGAGTGAGTCCATAGTCTTAAATTCTCTAAGGGAAAAATAGTGTATTTCATTTATCCCGATATTTCAACAGGATATGTGTATGCTAGTGCCCATGTGTGATGTGCACATGTATACATGGTCAACGTGTGGACATTTGCATGATGCACATGTATGTGGAGTCAATAGCAAGTGTCTTCCTCTATTGTTCTCCACCTTCTTCTTTAAGATGGAGTCTCTCACTGAACCTGGACCTCACAGAATGGCCAGGGTAGCTGTCCAGAAAGCAGAGATCTTCAGATCTCTGCCTTCCCCAGCTACAAGGTTAGAGGCGTGTGCTACCATGTCCAGCTTTTTATGTAGTTGTTTGAGATGTGAACTCCAGTCCTTGTGCTTGCCCAGAAAGCACTTTACTCACTGAGACAATTCACCATCCCCTATAAACATATTTCTCAGTAATATAAACTTAATGTGATCACCTCAAATTAGTCATCATTCATGATATTCTTGTAATACATGTTCATAATGGCTGCTGTTTAACAATGATGCTAAAAAAAGTGAGCAGATTATTATAGGGTACATCCTGGTTAAAAATAGCTACTGCCTTTTTTACAGGTTTACATGAAGAGTGAATATTAGGTGAAAATTGTTGTCCTCTGCTGTGATTTAATGTGCCATTTAGGATAATGGATAAACAAAGGATGAAGGACAAAGTCTCTCAAGACTGGATATACTGTTCTGTACTAATGTCATTTTGGGGGTGAAAATGTGATTCAGGTCCATGCAGCCCACAGAATGAGGAAAGTATCAGTCAGATTCTCCTTACTTGTTACATTGGTGGTTCCTGTGGATTTTCTCTCATTTTGACTGTAAAGGCAGAGTCTCAAAGGAAAAAATTTAAAACCAGCAACAAAATTTTGATAGAAAAATATTTAGGTGGTACAGTCCAGGCAACATAAATCATCAGGTGGGGGGTACTCTAAGGACAATGGCATGGGCATTTTAGGACAGGCTGGAGGAGCTTCTCTGTGGCCTTCAGTGACTTGTAGTCCACAACCTGAACAATGATATAGCAGCCCCCAAATGCATTTTTCTTTTGATTTCCGACAGGGAGACAAAATAGGCACAAAGTATTTCTCTGTAGAGTTTATGTTGTTGAATGAGTGCTCTTCCTTTCTCAGGTAGGATGTAAACGGTAGCTATGAGCCAGGTTATTGTTCTACTTTCCTTTCTCCTGCCGTGATGGAAACCCCTTGACAAAAGACATTTTCAGGAAGAAGGGAATTTGTTTGGATTACAAATTATAGTCTATCATTTTGGAGGTGTCAAGATGGCAACTTCAGTAGCTAGTCACATCATATCCACATATGGGAGCAAGAGAGACAAACACCATCCTTCCTGCTTGCTTGCTTCCAGATTTTTTCCTTCCTTATGTAATTCAGGACTCTTGCTAGAGAATGGAGCCATCCACAGTGGGTTGGATCTTCCTGAGTCATTTACCAGTCAAGATAATCTGTCACAGTCAGGACAAGCTACTACAAACAAAATTGATGCAGGTAAAGACACTCAATTACGACTCTCTTCCCAAGTGACTCTAAATTGTGACAAACTGACACTTAAAACTGCCCACCACAGTTGTTTTCAAAATTTCCACAACAGAACAATAGCATATCCAAAGATAATCTCAAATGTATTAGCAGATGGTTTTCATGATTGAAAATTAGGTTTTTGTGGTTTTTATTTTTCCTTTTTCTTTTTTGGAACAGTTTCACTAAAGAGCCCTTGTTGGCCTCCAAATGCCATCTTCTTGCTTCTCATTGCTGGTATTTCCAGTGCATGCCACTGTGCCCAGCCCAATTACAGGACAACTTACTGTCATGCAGGCTTAACATTTTAAAACATCAATCATGTGGTCATTTCTATGTATCAGCAAACTTACTCAGCAATAATTTTAATTATTTTTTACAATAATACTAAATTTCCTGAAAATTATAAAATACATCTTTATTACACTGCCTGGGGGGGATAACTAGATACACTTCCATTGCAACTTCAAAAATTATATTACATATTATATTTTGTCATATATTATGTATATACTATATAGATATATATGCATATATATACTATATATATATATCTATATATATACTATATATAGATATATGCATATATATCTATATATAGTTAATTACTTGGTCTAGAGCAATATTCAGTGGTTAAGAGCTCTTATTGCTCTTACAGAGGACCCAGGTTTGGTTCTCAGCATCCATATGATGGCTCACAACTTCTGAAAATCATTCCAGGGTACCCAATGCCCTCTGTTGACCTTTGCACACACCAGGCCCACACGCAGTGCACAAATATACATGCAAACAAAACATGCATGTAAAATTAAAATAAAACTTTTTAAAACTATAACAAGTATTATGGATTTCCGTATACATGCTCACATGTAAAATAAGAATTTTTCTCTTTAAAAAATATTAGAGAACATTCATTAGTAACTTTATATTTACAGCTAGGTAATATAAAGAAGATCTAATTTTAAATGAGATAGATAAGGGCTTGTAATAGAAATTGTCTACTAAGTTTTCAACTTGTCTATTAACACATTCATTTTCCCATTGTTTCAGGTATAATTGACAGAAGTAACTCTCAGAAAAGCATGCTTCATATGCAATGTGCTGAGCTGGTGTGTTTCTATTTCTAATTCAATTTATTGTAACACAGTGATAACATTAACAGCAAGATCAAGGGTTCAGACACAGTCAAGAAGTGTAGTTTTCAGCAAAAGCATAGACCTAGAGCCCATGCATGTCCATGCTATGATCACTGGCATTCACGGGGAGGAATTTGTGCAATGGGCGGGAAGATTATTGCTAATGCCTTACAGAGATTTTGAGGCTTGCATTTTCCAAACATAACTTTACACTTCTCGAGGCCAACCTCTGGCTAGGAGTCAGAAGATAGGCCCTTGGCAATTAGGCTGGATACACAGGTCACTGGCTGCCGTACCATGAAATATCACCAAGCCTTAGAGGGATAACTGGTTGCAGAATATCTTAACTAAACATGCATTTAATTTAGACTGTAGGACCCCTGTGACAGATGATCGCATGTGATATGTGCCATTCATCTGTCTGCTATGACACAATAAAAGAGTTTATCCAGGGTATTAAATAAAAAATTGGTAAATTTTACAAAATATTAACAGGACTTCCCCTTAACTATAGCTTTGCCATTGTGTGCCTTAGACTTGCATAGCAATCTACATGCACAATCAGACATTCAGTCAGGTTTTAAAGTACACAGTGGTATTTTGTGGTTGTTTCTACAACGCGCTTGGTCTGACAGCTCTTCCTACCCAATAATGCTTAAACAGGAGACAGCAGAGTTGAAAAAAGGAAGTGGAAAAGCAAAGTGGTTTACGGCACCATTCCTCCTTGGGTCCTGCTTCACACTACCTCTTCCAGTTCAGTAACTGATACAGTCCAGTAAATTGGGGTCAAAGAAAGGAATGTACAAATGCAGCCATATTAAACCACCGTCATCTCTCCCACTTCAATATCTTCTTACACTTGTTTTTCACTACTACTGGGCTTGGAGGGATTTATTTTCCGTGAAGTTTTTCTACCCTCTCTCTGTAGCTTGTTGGCAGAGAAGTAACAGCCAGGATGAGTCTGCAGTTTCAGAAGATTCCCATGGGTCCTTGAACCACTTTTCAGCAAACCACTCCCAAGGGCTGAGCTCAGGGACTCCTTGCCATCCAGTGCCTGGCTGAACAGAGACACCACAGGATGACAGGCTCCACACTCGTGGACCTAATTAGCACCAGTGGTGCACCACTCCACACATCTTTCCTTCCTTCTTCCTTTCTTTCCAAGCTTTCTCCCTGTATCTCATACACTCGCTGTTCAGTTTCTGATACTTGCTAATATCAAAAATTAATTCACACTAGCATGTTAGTGGTTCACAATAGTATAAAAGTTTTATCTTCCTCCAATGTCTCAGCTTGCTTTTTGTGTTGCTATGATAAAACCTGAGAAAAAGCAATATGGGGGAAAGGGATTATTTGATTTACAAGTTACAGTCCCTTATTTCAGAAAGTCAAGGAAGGAACCTGGAGGCAGGAACTGAAGCAGAGACCATGGAGGAACAATGCTTATTGCCTTGTTTTCACTCATATTTTTCTCCTTTCTTACATAGCCCAGACCCAGCTGTCCAGGAAAGGTACTGCACAGAGTGGACTGGAACCTTCCTATACCAACTGACACCAAGAAAATGGCCCAGAGACATGTCTACAGGCCAATCGAATGGCAGTAATTCCTTAATTGAGGTCCCTCTTCTCACATATGTAAAGTTGAGAATAACCGATATATTGAGGGACATCAACATTTCAAGGCAGATTTCCGGAGCTCAGATTTCTTGGTTCTCAAAATCTATATTTAATGTTTGAGAACTTAACAAAGAAATAAAAACCGAGAGACTACTGAGCGCTTGAAAGTAGGTGAGTGTCTGAAACTTTCCATTCCGTATATCACAGTGGACCTATGCTAGTTCTGTTCAGTGAACTGCAGGCTACACATGCAAACACACCATCATGATCTAATCAAACAAGTGGGATCCACTCATAATACATACTATCTGCCTACTTGTATTTGTGGGCTTGGCATGAACACAGTTCAGGGATGTGTTTATTTTCCTGTTTTAGGCTGACATTGTATGAACTGTGTAGCTTTAAAAGCATCTGGCTGACTCCCCTTGGGAGGCCATAGCTTGGAGGAGGGAATGGAAGTGGGGTTAGTGGGTGAGGATGGAGGGACAGGAGGAGGGAAGAGAGGAGAATCTGTGGTTGGTATGTAAAATGAATAAAAATTCTTTAATTAAAAAAAAGAAAGAAACACACAGAGACATAAAAGCATCCTTTCTATGACAGTGGTGTGTGTCCCTGTTGTGTCCTAAGGGTGAACTGTTACTGGTCATTGTATAGAGAACTAAAGATTACTGACTTAGAAGGCAGATTTGTGTAAGTTTTCCTGAGTTGGGTGATGAGACACTCATTGCAACACTCAAGTAAAGTCCACACTGGTACTGTTATTTATTTGCCTATCTTTGCCCTCCCACCATCAGATCTTAGGGTCCCCAAATTATGTTATTCATCTTTTAAATCTATTCCTCGGGACACAAAGCACATTATATAAGAAAGGAAAAAAAGATAGCACCCCGTGGTTTGGGGTAGGGAAACTGAGACTCAGAATTTGAAGACTTGCTGTACATTTTACAAAGGGTAGGGTCAGAGATGGATCAAATCAAAGCCCTTGTGGTCTTTCTACCCTCTTCTTATTTCAGAAACCTACCTCTGAGGTCATTGCTTTTCAAGATACAGTCTGACAGAAACACACACAAGTAGATGCTAACCACAGATATTTCCAGGAACCCATGGACCACCCAAATATATATTATCTCCTCTGGCTTATATGCTAAAAACCTTTGCCATCATAAGAGCTTAAATATCCTACTTCACACATTTAAGAACCTCTCACCCTCACGATCACTTGCACAGGAAACACAGACTACTGAGATTTTAGTATTAGCCTGACACACCCCATGCATTGTCAAGTGACACAATGCCACCAGAGTCTAGGAGAAGAGGGGTTTAAACAATATAGATTGCTTAGTAGGTAATTTAGGGTATATTACATATATTTCACTGTAACTTGATTCAGAAATATTGTTTGAGATTGGAGTAACTGAAGATATCGGTGTGTATCTTTTTATCTGATGCCATCTCTCCAGGTATATTTTACAAGCTTGGATATCTTGGAGGCTCAAACAAAGTCTGGGAAACGGTCTTCTCTTGCATTGTCATGAATGCTGTCATTCCTTGCATAGCATTGCTAGCAACCTGCAGATCACAGAGCTCCCAAACGATCCTCCGCATCATTTTTGACAAATAACAAATGCAGACAAGAGGCCATTTATTTGTGAAGCTGTTTTCTACAGGTTCTGCACATTTTTTAAAGTGTGTGTGCTCCCAGGAATGATTACAAAAGACCCATACAGGTTAAGTCTAAAGATTAAACATGTATGCACACAGGGGAATAAGGCTCTGTAGACTCGGAACAAACAAAAATACTCTTCCATTTGCCTCTTCCTTCAAACGTTTTCCTATCCTATTTGAATGTCACACCAAGAGGTGGGAACATTCTCCCCTGTTAGAGTACCACCCTGAAGACTGCTGGCAGGGGTTCCATGAAGTTAAAGAAAACACTAAGTGGTATGACTCCCCAGAACAATGACAACAGGAAAAGTTCACCACACGGAGCCTAATAGTGTAAAGTTCTAGGATGTTCAACCTCATAACGAATAGCTTAAAGATTGTCCGCAAATTTGTATACAGAATTCAGGTTTATATTAGTTTATACCAAGTTGGGATTCCTTTCGACTGAAGCTAGGGACTGTTGGAGGGTTTAGTCTCAATCCTCATCTTCTTCCTGATAAGAGGACTCCGACATCACAAAACAAGCACATCAAATTACAGGAAGGGTATAGAGACCGAGAGGAGCAAGGGAGAAAGCAGGATGGAGAAGAAGGGGAGTAGTACTAGAAGTGTAAACTCAGTGCTCCCCCTCCCCAAGACTGTATACTTGGGATGACTGCCCTCCTGTGACATTGCTCTGAAATTAGACTGCAAAGATAGACTAGTGACTCCTAGAGTGATGCCACATCGACATGGCTCCTTGATTAATTGGGAAATAGGTCAAGAAGGACAATACAAACAAACAGAAAAATAAAACAAATAGTGTGTACCTTTTATCTGCCTGGAGATTCAGTCCAGAACTAATATTTTAGTAGTGAAACAAAAACCCTTCAATTGAATGTATTAGTAAAAAACCATGCAGCGTTTTGATTTCAATGTAGCCTTTGTTCAATTTATAGAACTGGGTTTTTTCTCATATTAATCTTAGCAAAAGAAACCCAGTGGATCCTTTCTGAACTTTCTTCAGCTCCCATCATACCAGAGTTAACCAGACTGACAGATTTGACACAACTAATCTTACAGAACCCTGTACTACTACTCCTAGATCCAATAACTAGACGAAACCCTAAGGAAAACACAGAGCATCCAGGAAGAAACGACAAATCCGGAAGTCAGAGTGAATAATTTCTGAATCATAAATTCACACAGAGAAGAGGGAGGAAAGAGGATGAAAGAAACAAGAAAGAAGGTGAAAGGAAAGAAGCGGCTGGCCATCTGTCTCTGAATTGAAGAGCTTTGTCCACACTCCTGTCGGCCGCTCACAGGACTCCCTCTGGGTCTCAGCTGCCTCACAAGAAAGATACACTAGAAACTCTTTCCATTCATCGTGTTGTGGGGGAAGCAAGTGCCCTGATCAGCCACCAGGCATTTTTTGCTTTGACTCCATAGCTCCTTGTGGTGTGCAGAGTTGTGCATAATAGAAAACATGAGCCGTTCACAGGGTTTCTCTCAGCCTTCATTTTCCTTTCCAGTTATCTGCTCCTGCACAACATCACTGCTTGATAGGAGCTCTGTAAATCTATATTTAGTGCCTAAGAAACACCCTCTTCTGCCTTCACCCTCAGGACAGCTAAGCTCAGCATTTCCGTTAATAGTTTCCAGGTTTGAACTCTGGAGAAGCAGGCTATGCTGGAATTCAGTGTTCCACACACACAAACAAAGCTTGAGGAATACTACAAAATCCTTTCCAATTAGCACATTCAGATAGATTGTTAAGATGAGATTATTGTCCTCCCATGACATGGTTCACACAGCAAAGAGCTTCTAACTAGTGTGTGTGTGTGTGTGTGTGTGTGTGTGTGTGTGTGTGTGTGTGTGTGCTTAATCATATACTGATGGAAATTCTTTGTTTCTCCTTGAATGTATTCACATTGAAACTGAGGGTATGCTGAAAATCTGAAATAACGTTGTGTTAAAAGAATGAGAAGTCTGCCATAGTTACAAATGACTCTACTTAAGTGAGAAAAAGCCTGTGTGATGAATTAATATCATATTGCCAATAGAGTGTGGGGCTTAGTGGCCCTTTGCACTTCTGTCCTGTAATAGTGTGTCAATGACTCCTACAGATGTCAGAGCAACAAAAGCCAACCAGAGTGGATGGTAGTAGGCATTCAATAAACTTCTTTTGTTAAATTGAAACTATTTGGTTCAGCTGTTATATTTATGTAATATATTTACTATTACTTGGCTCTAAATCTCCTTAAACATGGAATCAAAATAAATCAAAGAAGAAAAGAATTCACCACACTCCCAAGA
Source organism: Peromyscus eremicus (assembly GCF_949786415.1). Lineage (NCBI taxonomy): Eukaryota > Metazoa > Chordata > Mammalia > Rodentia > Cricetidae > Peromyscus > Peromyscus eremicus. Next base: position 42,263,387 of record NC_081419.1, read on the forward strand.
CAGTGGCTGATTGCTGCTGGTCCCTGGGTAGAAGCACAGGACAGGGATCAGGCTCCACGCTAACTTTGACAGCAAGTCTTGGGAAGACCCAGGGAACAAAAACCTCTGTAGAGAGGAGCAGAGATACTCCGTATACCTAACATGATGCAGCCCTGGGCAGATTTAGCTCTGAAGCTGAGCTAGGTTTAGGAAAGGAGAAATCAGATAGCTATGCAAGTGTTACTTGGCCCGGTGAAGATGCAAAGTTCCACCAAAACTTAAGAAACAGGGTTTCAAAATGCCTTTTGCATGTGGCAGGAGACAGCACCCTGAGCTCAACACAACTTTCTAGAATGAAGCATGTCTTTTAAACAAGTCTCCTCCTGTAACTTAAAATCTGTATACCTTCACGTTTTATTTTCATTGCAATGCCCTTAGACAAGTCTTTGAAAGTGGCTAAGCCGTAAACAGTGCTATGCTGTGAAAGCCTAGATGGACACAAGAATTTGCAAGTTTGTCCTTTTTGCCTTCGAACGTCAGAAAATACATGCAATTTCTGTAATGATTTCATTTCCTGAAAGGAGTCCAACTGCAGACAAAGGAGTTTCCCTCTAGAAGCCAGAGATACATAGCTTGAAAACTATTGATTGAAAGTAAACACTTAGGATCACATTAGACATTGTTCTCCTGAAAATATCAAGTTAATTATTGATAAACACCCTGATGTCTCTATCAGGCTCAATATCCTGGGGCCTGAGATCTGTTTCCTGTTGACCTTCTACATCAATAGCTATTCAAAGTTTCAGGTGCCTTCCTCTTTAGGTTTTATTTATTTTAGTTTACATTTTGCCTCCATAATGGCACACAAGGTCATTCCTCTAGCACCGTTCCACAAAGGTTGCCCAGTGCACATGGCAGGGGCCCCCAGGAGACAAATATAGCACTGAGCTATGTTTGGACTTAAGCAATGTTGGAAGTGCGTGAACATTTTAAGATATGGATACATTTCCTGGTTCACCACTGTTCATACCAGTCCCTATTGCTTCCCCTACCTATTTAAAATTAATACTTTCATTTTAGAAGTATTTGAGCTGTCAAGCCCCAGCCCAGAGACAGGCTTCAACTTTCCCTGGTAAAGGAAGAGTCTTTATATGTCTTTTCCTTCCATGTGATCAATTTAATTACCCTTAAGTTATTCACTTGTTCATTCTCTGCTTGCTGGGCAGGTACTGCATTCTACATACTTCTCTTGGCACACATGACACAGATGTCTTCAGGATGCTTGTCTTCATTTTGGGGACAGGAAAGAACATTGACAGTAGACTGAAATGCATTTCCAACAGGGATGATTCTAAAGCAAGGATGCTAATAGAGAGGAAGTGGACAGAGTGTGCCAGGGCATACTAGTTTCAACAGGCTGTCTTTTCTCATGTAGTATATCTTGTCAGCTTCAGGATAAAATGACTGCATGAACACCAATTTTTTTTCCCCAAGGAAAACAGGCCTCCTCTGAAAGCAAGCTTCATTTTTGCAAGAGCAAGACCTTCTGCCTCTAGTGCGTGTCTGACTTTCTAGTTGGAGATAGGAGAAAAGTGCTTGTAGCTTTCCAGTTAATTATGTCAGTGGTTGTTTGTTTTTGAAAATGGCCTATTTATTTATTTATTTATTTATTTATTTATTTTGCTTCAGGTAAAAATCAGGTGAAAAAGAAATCAATAATTTTCCTTCTCCATTATAACTTGATGTGACTTTTATCACTGAACTAAAATAGAAGTTTGCTATTCTGTGGAAAATTATGATGGAAGTGAACAACAAAAAATTAGAACCTACTTATGGACAAGTCTGTCACGCAAAATCCCAACCTCACTTCAGAGAGGCGTACCTGTGATAATTAACATGTCAAGTAGCATGCTGCCTTAAAATAAAAGACCCATCCAGGACCCTGTCGCTGAAGCACCATATACTTTGCCATCTAAAAAGAAAAATCAACTTTAAACTGATCAGGAAGCTTCATCCTCACTGGCTAGCCCTCATGGTGCCAAAAGATGTTATAAAAGCTGTTGGGGAGAAATGGCACCAATGGTCCCCCCCAGGACTGGACCCTGCATTCTATCAATGCCAAGAAAGGGTACCCACTGGTACAGTAGCGGAAGGACTGTCATGAAGTAACTAACTGTATTCTGATTGAATTTGAGACCTCTCCAGGATAGAGAATTTCATGTGTGGTACTGTATTCCTGGCCCAAATCCCATGGCTAGGGAAGTTCTAAGCCTGGGGTAGAACATGCTACTGCTATTTGGCTAAATAGTCACATTGTCAAGCTACATTCTAAACATTTGTGTGTATACCCACAGACTTAGTCTGCTCTCAAACTAACAGAGAAACTTCTCTCTCTCTCTCTCTCTCTCTCTCTCTCTCTCTCTCTCTCTCTCTCTCTTGTCTTCACAGTATTCGGCAGCCAATAGAGAGGTATTACTAGCCAAAGTGCTTAGAATAAGAAACTAAGAGCTTATCCCTAAATGGAACATCATAACAAACTTACCACAACCACTATGGCTCAGGGAACATTCTAGAAAAGGAATTAGAAAGAATATAAGAGCTATATGATGAGAAGGAATGCAGTGAAATGTAAACTTCTGGATCTATCATGGTTTTCACACACAGAAACTCAAAGTGATTGTGATAATGTGCACAAGGCTTGCACAAGATCACATAGGGAGAGTACTTTTGAATCCCCATCCCTTTCTGAAGAGCAGTTATCGGTAGCAACAACTGCTGAGGCAAAGAGAACTTTTTTTTTTTAATTCTGAGTGGTCCCTGTTAGGCTCTAGTTGATGGCTCAACCCCCATACACATATGAGCCGCACTAACTGGTCTTAGACTTAGTAGTTTATCAAAAATAAACAAAAAAGTATACAGACTGTGTTGGAAGAAGTTGAGAGGGGAAATGGAGGAGTTGAAATAATTATGTTTCATTGTATGAATATCTGAGATTCTCAAAAATTAGAAAACTAAAAATTTATTCCTTGCACAAGTATTGCTAAATAGAACCTATTAATTCTAACTATTTTGAAGTTCTTTCTTAATAGTTTTGTTATGTGACCATTTCACATATGTCTTTAAAATATTGTGATTATTTTCCGCACCTTCTCATCTCTATGCCACTTCTGCTCTTCAAGTCTGTTCCCCAAGTTCATGACTTTCCATTTTATTTTGTGACACATTAGTTTAACCAGGGTCATCCATATGACCACTTGATTGGAACTATCCATTGAAGTCAGGAAGGCTTATCTGTGGGTATATAACTGAAGGCCACAATTTCTTCTCTCCCTCAAACCTAAGACTCTGAAAATGCTACAGGAGATGGATGAGAGGATATTACAGTATGGAGACACAAGTAAGAACAGTCCAAGTAGGATTTCCATATATATATATATATGTATATATATATATATATAACTATGTTATATTTTAATATATATAACTATGTTCTAATGTAAATATATACATATATTTATAAAATAGAGAAGACACTGTGAATTTCCAAGGGGGTGCCTGTGGGTATTGCAGAAGGAATGAGGTGGGTGGGAAGGATGCAAGTACCAAGTACTCATACATGAAATCCTCAAATTAAAAAAAAAGTTGTAAATAGAAAAAAAAAAAAAAGTCAAAAAACAGGCTATGGACCTGAACAGAGAATTCTCTAAAGAAGAAATACAAATAGCGAATAAATACTTTTTAAAGTGTTTGATATCACTACTTATCAGGGAAATGCAAATTAAAGCTACTTCGGGATTCCCTCTCACCCTAGTCATGACTATAATCAATAAAGCAACTGAAGAAGGGGCTGGGGAGGATATGGGAAAGAAAACCCATTATTTACTCTTTGTAGGAGAACAGACTAATGAAGCCACTAAGAGAATTGGTGTGGAGGTTCCTCAAAAATTACAATAATCAAACTAAAAAATAAAAATAAACTATAACTACCATGGGTTTGGAGAGGTGGCTCAGCAGTGAAGAGCACTTGCTGCTCCTGCAGAGGACCAGTGTTCCATTCCAGTGGTACCTTAAAACCACAGGTAACTGCAGTACAGAGGCATCTGGTGTCCTCATGTGGCTTTTAGGGACACTAGGCAAGCATGTAGTACACTTACTCATATAATAAAAGTAAATAAATCTTTTAAAAATAGCTACCATGTGACCTAGCTATTCAACTCTTCCTGGACATATACCCACATGATTCTATGGCCTACTGCAGAGATACATTGTACATACAAAAAAAGGAAAGAGGGAAAGAGGGAAAGAAGGAAAGAAAGAAAGAAAGAAAGAAAGAAAGAAAGAAAGAAAGAAAGAAAGAAAGAAAGAAAGAAGAAAGGAAGGAAGAAAGAAAGAGAGAGAGTAAGGAAATATTTTTTTTTAAAAAAGAGAAAAGAATAAATGGAAAACTTGTGCATTATTACAATCAAGTAAGGAACATAAATTGTGTGTGTTTTTTTTTTTTACTAGCAATTGTTTTAGAATTTGAAAGATATAATTCCTTACTTTCATTAACTGCTTCTTTTGGTGACTAAGAAAACTAAATCTTTAAGGGGTTTTATTGACCCCAATAACAAAGAGTTATCCATTTGCAAATGTCAGATATGAACCTAAGATCCTGCACTTTTAGATCATCACAAATGATTTGTAAGCAGCATGTGATGTTAGATTAAATCATGTAAACCAACTACCGAGATTCATCTTTTCCTGAGTTGCTATAAGCTTGGTTCGGTTGTCTCTGTAGATTTCTCCACCATGATCTTGACCCCCCTTGCTCATACATTCCCTCTTCTCTCTCTTCAACTGGAATCCTGGAGTTCAGCCTGCCACATGGTTGTGGATCTCTGCATCTGCTTCCATCAGTTACTGGATGAAGGCTCTATGATGACAGTCAGGGTATTCACCATTCTGATTACTGGGGTAGGCCAGTTCAGGAAACCTCTCCACTATTGCTAGTAGTGTAATCTGGGGTCATCCTTGTGGATTCCTGGGAATTTCCCTAGCACCATATTTCTCCCTATCCCCATGATGGCTCCCTCTATTAAGATCATCTTTTTCCATGTCTGTGGCTAACATCCAATGACTAGGAAGAGTTAGAAATTTTATTGGTTTTATCGCCAGATTCATGAATCTTAGCTGAAGGAGAGAGAGAACATATTCTAATAAGAAGGTTGTTTTTTCTCATTGGTAGCATGTGTGTTCCCTTCTGTGCTAAACATTCTAAGTTTCCAAGTTGTGTTTATGCAGCAGAGGATGAATGCAGGACCTTTACAAATCTTTCAAGAAGATGGTAGTAAGCCTGGATCCAAGCTCCTGTTCAAAATATAATCCATGTTTAGATGAAGTCTGATACAGAATATTGCTGAAGTTGGTAATATGGTAACAAGAACCAAGGATCTGCCAGCTGGCTGAACCCATGCAGAGTTCAGACTATGACCCCATTCCAATGCCAGGTCTCATGATTGCTTATTACATAATTTTACCACTATAGAATGTTCAATGATGTTTTTCTTTGCTTATCTTATCCTTAAATGTTCTATGGATTACATCCTTAAATACATTAAGAGTTAGTTGTGGAAAAAATGTATAAATAATTTTCAGTAGTTCTTAAAAATTCATGTGATTTTTTTTTTTAGAATAGCATAAGAGGCTTACACATTTAGCATGTTTGTACCTCAGATTAAATGCTGATCATAAAGACTCCTAAACAATAGTGTCCTGTGTCATCAACATAGGTCGATAGAATTATTGTCAAGATAATAGTTCCTATTGTTCTTCACAGTGTGTCCACAAATACCATAAAGTACTCAAACCATTGGCTAGATTTTCTCCATTGTAAATTAATAGGAATGCATCACTTGTGGATCTGGATGTGGCCTGAGTTTAGTTCAGTGGATATGTTGAACTAAACTGAACTAAAACAAACAAACAAGCACTGTACCATGGACTCAAGGATCTTAGATTCCTTTTGAGTTTTAGTCAAACATCAGAGGCCTGATAATATTCCACTTGTTTATTTCATTCTGTATTATAGTAATATCCTCCATCCAGGATTAACCAAACAACAAAGACTCTATTCTTTGGGTATCAGTCATGGCCCTATGTGATTCTCATCGTTGGGAGAAACTGCAACAGGCTGTACTTTGAAAAGCACATTTGGTACAAAGAGGTGAGCCTGTGTCTAGTCAGCTCTCAGCAAAATTCTAACACTCAAACAAGTTAACTCATTCCAACTAGAGGCCAAGGGAAACCATGGCCCACAGTAGAAATCTTCTACTGGTATCAGAAATCTCCACACTGTGCTCTCCCTGACATCTAATACCCCAGGTTCCACGCTTATGACCAAGGATGTTCTGTGCTATTGTGAAGGGCCTTAGAAAAGGACTGTGTATTTTTTTTAAAAAAAGAGAAAAGAATAAATGGAAAACTTGTGCATTATTACAATCAAGTAAAGAAGATAAATTGTGGGTTTGGTTTTTTTTTTTGTTGTTGTTGTTGTTTTTACTAGCACAGAGGACAGAGAGTGCCTGGTACTCAAAGAGAGCACATTTGAAATCAGAGTGTTCATTTGAAATTGATCTGAAAACAGATTTAATATATTCTTAGGATTCTTATACACTTGGAGTACACAACATTTATTCCCCTGGAAATCAAGAGAAAAAAAACCTCATCTAATTTGAAATATGATTAGTTCTAAAATATAAATTTGTAAAGAAAAAAAGCCCAACCAATTCTAAAATTGGAAAGGAAAGGAAAAAAAACTGCTAAAAGAAAAAAAAAAAACAGCATTCATAGAGCTATTGGGTAAATACTCACATCTTAATTTTGAGGACAACTTTTAAAGTCAAAATCTAAGAAAATCTATAGGCTAATAAGTTAAGTTGAAAAAATAGATGAATGACAAAATATACAATAAAATTATATCAAGTAACTTTGTTAAAGAAATTTGGAGTTTAGGGAAAGGGCTTACAATTCTTTCAAACTAATTTCTATTGAAATTTACTGAAAGTGATACATGATAAAGTTCTACTTGATTAGTAGTATAACATAAATAAAATCAATATGATATAAAAAAAATATTTGTTTTCTATACCTGATACCATAATAGCCCCCAGACTGAATAGAACAAAATCCTGTGACCTTGTAACAATCATATGACTATACGACTAAAATTTGTCACATGAAGATGCCGCCTAAATACATCGTTCCTGGTCACCAGGTGCTTGAGCACATATGAACCAAAAAAAGTTCAGACAAAATACAAAATGATACTCAAACAATGAACACATTATGGTAATAAGATAAAAATAGTGAACTTTGAGGGCATCTAGAGTACAACTCCATTCAAACTGATGAAGCAGAAACTCAAGTCATTTGTTTCATTCACATACAAGATTGAACAGTTTACTGATGGAATGAAATACAGGCTTAACTCTTGTTTCCCACTCAACTGGCTTACTTCTAATTAGGGTGCTAGGCTTTTAAATAAAAGTGATTTGCTAAGCAGTCAACACTTCATGCAAACAGAACATTCCTAACAAGAATGCATTAAAAAAATAATTGCAATCATTTAAAAAGAGAAAAATAGGAAACAAGAAATAGGCAAGCAGAAAAAACGTAGTCCACATCAGTATTTAGAATTTTAACTAATATTGGACCTTTCAAAAGATTAGTGTTTTGTCATTCAGTTCTAACATTCTCTGCACGAAGCCTAATTCATTTAGAAACAATAAGTAAGAATGAGTGACAAATTCTCACTGGTGACCAGGAGAGCAAGACTGCATTTTTGTGAGTATGCGTTTTCTACCCAGTAAGCAGCTCATAGATGTGGGTAATTTTGATGTGAGTAGATTGAATTAAAGTCTATGGAGGTGAGCATGTTGAAAGGAAAATAGATTATCATATTTTAGATGTTGTATACAGTTGCCAGCCCTGGCTTTTGTAGCTATAACAAAGATGGCAATGTGTAAGTGTGAAAACGAAAATCTCCATGTTAGATAGCTTGTAGCAAGCCAGCCCTGGTACAATTGATTCTGCTGCTAGCCTCTCTCTGACCTCACTGTTACCCTCAAATCCCATTCAGCTTCCATGCCGAGTTTTTTATTCTGCTGCTGCTTTCTCTCTACATAGTTTCTTTCCAAACCAACATCCATGTTCCACTCATCAACCACTGCTTTAGAAAGCTTCAGGCTGGAAGGCCAGGCATGAAGCGCTGGCAGGTGGTGTAGCTGTTAGGCAGCCTTGTGTATCACAGGAGATCTGATGTTATCAAATTCCTTTTCCCCCAAAGACTAAAGAGAGAAAGCCTTTGTGAGCTTGCAGGAGGGGGATGAAAACAGTTTGTCTCCAGAGCAGCCAGCCTTTGTCATAATATAAATGAAATCACCTCGGAAATTTAGAGAATTAATATCATAATGAAGACGGGAGTACCCATTAGGGTGGTCTAATGTTGCTCTAGAGAAATGTGATGGATGCCCAGTGGCTGCAAGCCCTTATTTGCAGAGAGTCACCTCTGCAGTTGCCATTATTAGGAAGATGTCTGAAGCACAGGATCAGACACAGCCATTGCAAGATGAGATAGTGTTTGACTGGTTTCCAGGGAACCGAAGGATACAAGCTTAGTTGTACCTGTCAGGATGGCTCCCAGCATTCTCCCCCTTAATGTCTTTTTTAGCTGTAGGAAGTTTCTCTTTAAAGATTCAGTGCTTTCCTAATGGCATGCGATGAGTAATGGGGAGCATATAAAATGTTATATAGATTACAAATGGATTCAGTCCATTTTAAGACAACATGTGGTAGCCCTAAAGAATGGGTTTATTTAGCTTCAGCTTTCTCTTGAAAATAAATTTAGTCAAACATTCTGAAACGCACACACCACTGGCATCTCAAGCTCATTTGCCCTTCTATGTAAAACATACAAAGCTTTCAGAAACAATAGATTCATCCACCCCAAACAGAACCTGCATTTGAACATTTTTCCTGAACTAAAACCTAGAATATGATACTTATAGAAAGCATTGAAAATATAATTGAGTCATTATTCCTGGTACTTCGTTTGTTGTGCCTCCTCTCTTTGTCTTTCCCTTTCTCTTTCTCTCTATCTCTCTCTGTCTCCCTCTGTCTCTGTCTCTGTCTCTGTCTCTCTGTCTCTGTCTCTCTCTGTGTATGTGTGTGTCTCCTAGTGACAATGAATTATTTAAAATGGGAGTTTTTCCATAGTTGAAAATGGAAACTTTTCAAAACCCTACAGCAATTCAGGATTAGTTAAAATGGTACAATTATTTTCCTGAGAAAATTTTGCAGAGTGTACAGGAAAGGTTATTGTCTGAAAACTAAGATAGTACCCACTTTCCCTCCCTCCACTTTATTCTCTCAGATTTGAATTTATACGGTTTGTATTTCTCAATCCTATAGCTGCCATTGACTCAATAATATTCTTTTTTCTACAACATTTTTCTTTTAATATCTGTCCCTTTTCAAGACAGATTTGTAGACTAGTTTATTGTTTTGTAAAATCAAATACATTTTTACTTTTGAGATACATTAGAAGTATGATCAATCACATTTTACAAATCTTGGTTAATGGTCAATGGGAGTAAGTCACAGATTTTTCCAATTTTTTTTTTCAGCAGCAAACAATAAAATAGCAAAAAGTTGCTGATCAGTTAGGGAGCAAACTGGGACCATGGCAAGAATTGGTGAAGTGAACTTAGTTATTTTTGTCAAATTGTTGTTGACTTTCTATTGTCTTCTCCATGCAAAGTGTTTTAAGAATGGCTAGCCTAATGGTTCAATCAAATCTATTCAATGACACACTAGAAGCAGATTTTATCAAAATGCTCTGCTAACTATTTTTTTTATTTTTTTTTTTTAATTTTTATTTTTATTTTGCAATACAATTCAGTTCTACATATCAGCCACGGATTCCCTTGTTCTCCCCCCTCCGGCCTCCCTCACCTTCCCCCCAGCCCACCCCCCATTCCCACCTCCTCCAGGGCAAAGCCTCCCCCGCCGACTGAGATCAACCTGGTAGACTCAGTCCAGGTAGGTCCAGTCCCCTCCTCCCAGGCCGAGCCAAGCGATCCTGCATAGGCCCCAGGTTTCAAACAGCCAACTCATGCAATGAGCACAGGACCTGGTCCCACTGCCTGGGTGCCTACCTAGACAGGGTTTCTCTATGTAGCTTTGCACCTTTCCTGGAACTCACTCTGTAGGCCAGGCTGGCCTTGAACTCACAGAGATCTGTCTGCCTCTGCCTCCCGAGTGCTGGGATTAAAGGCATGCGCCACCACCACCCGGCACTCTGCTAACTATTATCTAGGTATCTCTTGTCATATTGATAAAATAATTTTATTCATAAAGCTTCATCATCATCATCATCATTATCTGTGTGTGTGTGTGTGTGTGTGTGTGTGTGTGTGTGTGTGTGTGTATGTGTGCTCGAGCATGTGTGAGCTTGCCAGAGGTTGATGTTGCCATCTTCTTCCTTTTTCTTTCCATCCTTTGATTTTTGAGACAGAATCAATGAATGTTGAGTTCACTGTTCAAGAAGGCTAGGTGACCTGGACTTGCCCCTGCCATGCTGGGTCACAAATACTTGTGACAGCTGGCTTTTATGTGGGTGCTGGAGATCCAAGTTTCGTTCTGAATGTTGCACAGCAAACACCCACTAAACTGTCTCCCCATCCCAATCCTTACTAACCTTTGTACGGTAGCAAGTTTTACTTGTTCTCCAAGCATGGGTTTGCCAGCCATCTGAATGTATGCATTTTGACATTTTATTATATTTCAAATTTTCCTCTCTTCCTATATTTTATTATTATTATAAATATATCAAGATACTTTCTCCAGCTAGATTATAATCTCCCTATGAGTAATGGATATATGCCTTCATAATCCCTACCCAGTGTCAGATAGTAGCAGGGAATTCATTACTATACACTCTATAAATGGAATCAAATGGATGTAAGTGGGTGATATAAACTTTCTATCCCTCATTACAGATAAGCAAATCCTATGTGGGAAAAGGAGTGTGTGTGGTCCTTCTTCTCTGTTGTTTTTAATTTCCTTACAAACTGACATGTCTCCTCATTTTGAAAATAAAGAAATCCATCCTTCCTAAAGCAAATCACAGACCTAATGAAAGTAATATACCCCACTAGCATTCAGGCCCTCCAAACGACAAACATGAGCTTGGACAAAGAAGGATCTAATGAAAACAATCACATTAAACATAGCTCTTCCATGCTCAGCGCTCAATAAGTGAGCAGCAGGCTCTCTCTGTCTGGCTTACAGAAAACAGGAGGTAACAGTTTGCAAGGAGCAGCGTTTTAATGTGATTGGACTATAACAGACAATCTATTTACAGCATGCTCTGGGGAGCTCATAAACAAATGTTGAGTAATTTCAGCCAGCAGTAATTACCCTTGCAGCTGACAAGGATAGCATGAGACTTTCTCCTTCACCTTCAGCCCAGTCCAGAAGGCGGTGTACACAATGCCACTTCTAATTATTTCTGCATTTCTATGGCTAAAGACCAAAGTGTGTTATTAGAGAGCATTTTAGAAGCTTTTTAAAAGCTTATTTATTAGGACAATTAAAAGTCATCACTATGACAGCAAATAAAAGGTTCCATTCTCAGGAATGCAGTATCAAGTGAGTTGCTGCCCACTTACCTTTAAGGCACCATGGACTTGTTTTGTGTGATCTATTGTTAAGAACTGAGGCAGGAGCTTGGTAATAAAATGAAATAATATCTGGAATTCATTTGGTTTAATTCTGAGATGTGCCTTTTGCTCTTTACAATTTTCAAGTAATTTATAACATATAAGTTTTTTTTTTCCTAAAAAGGCACAGGATTTTGAAGGGTATATTTGTGTGTGTGTGTGTGTGTGTGTGTGTGTGTGTGTGTGTGTGTGTGTGTATACACGTGCATGCACAGGCAGAGATGCACCTTACCTGATGACAGATATTGATAGAATAAAATACAGGCAGACAGTTATCTCTTGCTTTCTATATCTCACAAGAAACCTTGGATTTCCCCAGCTGGGTAATGGCATTTATCGGGAGGGGTCACTCCTATGACATCAGTTTGGCATAAGGAAGATGTTAAGAATTCAAAGATCTAAAAATAAACCTTCAACAGATAAGCTTCTAATGGAGTGCTGAAGGAGTGAGACAATTATGTAGAGCAATCACCCTGAGCGTTTGTAATTAACAATCAAATTACTTCCCACAAGTGTCCAACAAGAGAACTTTTGTTGAACATTTCTATACGTGCCAAACTACCCCAAAGTAATTGAGGAAATCAGTGAACTGTGGTGTGTGTCGTGTTTCTGAAACACCATGGCCAGTTTGGCGTTCAGTGAGCTTCTGTTTGCCTGAGTAAGCCCAGCTCAGATCCCTATGATAGGAATTGACAGCAGATATCTAATCGCACAAAGTACATTATTTACATTTTTGATACATTGCATTACATTACATTCTGCCCTGTCTCGTCCCATCACCAGGAGACAGAATGTTGGGCAACCTCAGGTGACATGATGACAGGTTTCTCCTGGGAATGCACGTGCACATAACACAAACCTTTAAAATCAGAAGATAGATATAAAAAAAAAAATGCTTTAGATTTGGGCCCTAAAAAGATCCTAGAAGCCCTCCAGTGGTAACATTTAGCACCTCATTAAAGCCACGGTTTTTGGTGATAACAGTCATAGGACCCTACACAAAGAGGCCTATGTTTGTGGAATATATACTCTAGAAGCAGCTTGTAAGCAATTTTAAATGTGCTACTATGGTTAAAATGGACCACAAAAGGCACATTGTGCTAAAACACAGAACAAAATATACTTAAAATCAAATTAGACTTCTTGAAAGAAATCTGTATGTCTCTGTCTGTCTGTCTCTCTCTCTCTTTTTCTTATACACACGTAGAGTAAGAGAGAGAGAGAGAGAGAGAGAGAGAGAGAGAGAGAGAGAGAGAGAGAGAGAGAGAGAGAGAGAGAGAGAGATTGGTTGCCCTCATTGCTGAAATCTAGTTGGCAGGACAATAATTTGTCCTTGCTCTAGAGACTGGCAGGTGTCACTTTGGCCAGTGTGGGATGTGAGTGACAGATATTTCACCATGGAAAAAAATGAGAATGCAGAAATTCAAGAGTCCCTCTGGGATTTTCCTGGTCATTGGTGGGCAGCGCCAAGGCAGGGCAGGCTGCTATGCTGAGGCAAGACCTCTTGTTGTGACTGCTCTAGGCAGCTGCTAATTCTGAGCATTTTAAATAATATTTCTATTAACAAGAGTGTGCTTCTACTTTGATGGAAGCATGCAAAAAGCTGCTCTCCAGGCTGTCTGCTGGGCACTAAACTGCTCTAATTGCTTCCCTGTGCTTTATTCGGAAATCTCGTAAATGCCGACTTCAGTGGAAAATTGCTCACAGGTTTATCAGTTTTGAGCCTTCAGACATTTGTGCACATTAATATAAGCTAGAAGTTTATTTTCCCCTAACTATTACTGCTGGACTGTTATTTCTTATTTAGAAAAATTTCAGAATATATCTGCAGAGATAATAGAGACCAATAGAAAACGGAATGCAAACAGAACCAAAAAGAAGATCGTTTCTAGTTTGCATTCGTACATAATTGGGAACTTATGTTCTCTTGGCTCTCATCTAATTTTAATATGGCTTAAAGAGGAAAGAAACATGGAAATGTAATTTTAAAAGAAAAAAAGCTATAAAGTCACCAATGTATTTAAGCTGCATACTTTTTAGATTTGTCTTCCTTTGTGGTATTTTAGAAAGAGAAGATTTATATATTTATATGTATATCCAAACACACTAAAAGGTTATACAAAATTGTTAAGATCAGAAAAATCTATGACTATTTCACATGCACGTGTGTGTGCATACACACACACACACACACACACACACACACACACACACTCCATAATTTGTATAAGTGCTTAAAATAGAAAGATCAAATACTACTTTTTTGTAAATTTTCTTTCAATATTATTATTTCATTTATTTTGCAATGTTTTTTATAGTTGATGGTTGCAAAGAACATTATACTTCTTATTTCAAATATGAATCAACCTTAACTTTTCAATATTGCAAGGAAAATACTAAAATTGTACTTACCATTACTAAACAAAGATATTCCCTTATCCATTAAGCCTGCAGATGTCATGGAAGTTCATTCAAACTGAACTGACCTGAACAAGCCAAGTTTTATTTTTAAATCAGAAATCTCTAGTGTGACTGTTTAAAAGGGTGATTATATACAATGATATACAAGCAATATAAATACTCAGCTTCAGTTACAAGCATACTTATATGCCTTCATTTTCCAATAATTTCCTCCAGACCACTGCCAAAATATTACCTTGCAAAATTAAAATGAAAACCATATGTTGATTTGGGAAAACATGAAAAGTCAAGGCACGTTTCAGCATTCATTGAAAGAGTTAACGTGGAAGCCTTTTCCACAGAGGAAGAAGATAGGTTGATACAGATTGATATTAGAATATTTTGCTTAACATCCTTTGCCAAATGTCGTTTCAATTTTTAAATAATCACTTATGTTAAATAAATTGGAACATGCAATTTCAATTCATGCAAGCAGCAGGATTTGAAATTGGCATTTGAGTGTAAATTTAAGATGAGGAATAAGATATTTTTCCCAAATTAGAATAAAAATTTCTCCATTGAATCTGATAACATTCTGAAAAACACAGTCACAATTACTTCTTTTCACCCTACTTAGTAATGCAAAGATAAATTGTTCTCCTTTGGAAATCAAATATTTTCCTAACTGCTATGTTTCTTTAATTAAACTGTATTCTTTATAGTGATCAAATATAATTAGCAGTAACAAGTATTTAATGAAAACAAACTGCTACTCCCAAGCCTTTCTCTTCAAATCCCACAGACACTCTGAGGATTGCTTTATCTCCATCACCAATACAAAAGCCTGCTCTCCCGGCACTGTCCACTTCTACTTGCCAGGAGCATTTAAAACAATAAAAACAATTATGAAAACTTCCGTTGTCCTAAAGACTCCAGTTCACATTCAATATTCTCCCCTCAGATTCCAAAGATGCTTCCAACTTAGCTGTTCAAATAGTTTATGGATTTGTTCCTCCAAAACTCTAGTTGATATCAAGGAATAGAGTATTACCCTGGTATCTATGGTTATTAGTAAGTGACCTAAGTAAGAGGAAAAGTACCCATGCTGGATGCATTGACAGCCAGGTGATACAACAGGACTTCTGTAATTAATTGTGAGTGAAGGGGGGGGGGGGTGGTTTGCAGCCTTGTAAAAATTTTCCCACATGGCTGAACCCTCGGTCAGGAGACGTTAGGCAACATTAACTGCCAGCACATTTCTGCAAGGCTCTGGAGGAACAGCTGGGCACTGGGGCTCCCATCCTGAGAACCTGGGGACAAAAGACATCAGCGTCTACCTTTCATCTTAGCTGAGATTTGGAGTGGGTTCAGACCACAGAGGCTCCTTAATTCTCACTAATTCATTTGCTTTCCTGATCCACTTGGCTTGGGATACCCTGAGAATGATAATGAACCTGCAAGGGGAGCTCTCAGCCCCCTGCCTTTGAATGTGCTTGGCATGGATCGAGGGCTTTCCGTGAATCTTGCGAAAGGAAAAGAATCTTATTAGCACTGATTGCTAGTCATGAGCGTTCTTGAAACTGCTCTCGTGCTTTAACTCTTGCTTGATTTCCTCAAAGAGGAACAGTGAGTAGAAAAAGCGGAGGTGACGGGAGGGTTTGTTTGTTTTTTTTTTTTTTTTTAAACGTGCCTGTCTCTAGAAGCTTGGGTAATAGTTTAGGGTGTTATTTAAACCAAATCCAAATACCCAGCTCCCACTCGGTGTCACAAAAACAATCTGAATGTTTCTCAATGATTTCTGCAACTGACGCGCATGTCTTTGTTTATTTAGTATAGATAAACACAACTAGTACCAGACTGGGTTGCCGGCAGGTGCTTTTCAAGTACAGCTGTTTTTTTGCTTTGTTTTTCTTAGATCGTTTTCAAACTTAACTTATCCAACAATTGTCAAATTCACCAATATTTTCTGTGGTTTGGGATTCTCTTGAGTGGGCATTGTTGCTTTTACAATTAGTATGTTGTGGACCTCTAAGTTCTGCCTAGGTAAAATTTTTTGCTTGAAATCAAACAGTCAATAAATGAACTGGACCAAGTGGAATGTTTTAGTGAAGCAATAAAAAGGACAATTGGTATCTACTAGTGTAACCAAAAGTGATCATTCTTTGGATTTTGAGGTAGTAAACTACCAACCAAATTAGCCCCTTGTTCAACTGTGATTGTGCTGTAGCATATCCAATCACACATATACTCACATATACTCTGACACACTAACTAACTGAACATGTAAGAAGCAGATAGAATTAAACAGAAGCTCTTGGGGGGTAAAGAGAACTTGTCTAGAAAATTAGAAAGGGCCCTTGTTGGCAGACCAAAGGCCTAGCATGTTCAGTTATGTTGCAAAAGGAGTATGAGCTCTTCTGGCATGTGCTTTTCTCCAGTCTGGGGACACTCGTGGCAAAATTTAAAATGTCCTCTGAAATTAGAGAGACAAGCACAGCCCATGACATCTGCATGTGATTTCACAAATCTACTACTAGGTAGTAGGCCCACATCACAAATCAGAAGCTGTTACCAAGTTTCAAGAAAGTGGACTACCAAAATATTAGAGCAGAGAACAACCTTCAGGCTCTAAACTTCCAGTAATTTTAAAGATGACAAATTGAAGGACCATGCTATTGAGGAGATTTGTCCAAGATCCAAGCGCTGTTCAGTGACAGAACAAAAATATCCACATCCCAAGTTCAGTGTTGTCTTATGCAGTGCAAACAGAGTACTCCAATCTTCATACAAACTGTTTTGAGTCTATGTTGAACATGCTCAAGGTCTAATACGAACAGAAGACTCCAAGAAGTAATCTCCCTTCCTAAGCCACAGCACTGTGCCTCAGCATTCTTCCTGTGATATGACTTCTTACTGCTCTTTCAATTTTGATTCTTTCCAAGGGTGCACTTCTATTTCTTGCCAGCCAGAGAACATCTTCACTTACTAAGTAACGACATTGGGGATCCCATTTTTCACTTATTTCCTTTCTCCATGAGCCCCGGTTTTCCCTCCCTTCTCCCAGCCTTGGAGTTGACCTTGTAACTGAACATACAGGCTGAATATTCACAAGAATTATAATTTATTTACTGTTTACTCTTGATTTTATGACATTGCATGTTAGGTGCAACTCTGTGACATCTCTGGTTAGAAAACTGTGAAACTTTACTTATGTCATGCATATAAGTGTTTTTGTCAAAGAGAAATGGTCATTTTAAACACTGTATCATAGCAAATCAGAGTATATGGCAGCTGTGAAAGCTGAACTTACACCCCCAGACCTCATGTTTACTATGTCCTAAATTAAGTCTTGTGTGTCTCTTTTATGACGTGTGTGGCTTATAAAGCCTTGCCTGAGTATCTGGTACACAAGACTCTCAATAAATATTAGCTGTCACTGGTATTATTATCAATTAGTGGCGTTGATAGTCTTGTGCTACAAATGATAAAGGAAAAGATGGATGCATGTGACATTGTAATGCTGAAGTAACTATGGATGACTGATTGGTGATTGTCATGGAGAAGGAAGAGGAAAGTAGAGGAAAACAGTTACTGGAGCCTTTCCCATTTGAGAAACTGTAGGTCCTGATCTTGTTGTACCCTCAAAATGTGACTTCTAGAAGTAGGTTTTGGTAAAGCAGCTTTTAAATTATTCATTTATTTCTCTCTGTGTGTTTGCGTGTGGGTGGGTACACATGTGTGTTGGCAGATGTGTGGAGGTCACAGGACAACTTGCAAGAGCCAGTTCTCTCATTCCACTATGTGAGTCCTAGGATAGACCTCAGATTTTCATATATGGGGGCAATATGAATTGTTGCGAGATCTTGTTGGCCATGCATTGATTGTGGACTTTGCCAGGTGAGAGTAAAAGAGCTACTCAGGCAATCTTAATGGCTAAAACACTACGGATATGGCTATCAACCCTTAGGGGAACTTATAAAACCAGTCTGAGTTGAGAAGGCCAAGAAGTGACCCAAACTATGACTCAGGGTCTCTGTTAGACCCTGAAGAAAGTCTATTGTAGAAGCTCAAACCAGCCAACTCACCCAGCAATTTAAGAGAGGGAGAGAGAGAGAGAGAGAGAGAGAGAGAGAGAGAGAGAGAGAGAGAGAAACATAGATGGAACTAGAGTAGACGTGGGTCAGATATCAGCAGGCAGTTACAGAAATTCTCCCAGAAAGTGTGTACATGACCCTTTCTGAGGCAGCTGGCAGGACTTCCCAGCTGAACGCAAGCAGCTGCAGTGGTCTTTGTGAAAGTCCCAATTACTCTATCTTTTAAAATGCACAACTGTAGTAACAGTGGGGCCATCTATCCAGTAAAATTAGTCAGACAGGAGAAGTTATGATCAAACCTGAGCCACTGAACAGACAGTTTAGAATGCTAGTCAGCACAAGTTCAGGAATGTCACTTACTAAGGTCCCAGGGTTCTCGTTTGAATCTTCCATAATGTATACAATAGATATTAATATCCTTATTTTGCAATGAAACTATGATTAAAAACTTGAAAAGTATATTCAACACATTGACTGATAACTAGAATAAACAAATAGGATTAGAACAGATATCAAAGCTCTTTCTATTCTTTCTCAATGCTCAAAAGTAAAGCTATAAGGATGCACAAATTCTCCAAGGGGTCTCAAACATATATAAAACATATTAAAAAAGAAAATTAAGTGTTTAATGCTGCCGTGACATCATAAATTACAAGTGATAACACCTTGTTGGACTTGATAATAAGAAAGGTATTGGTAACCTTGGGTAACATGATGAGGACCCAAGCTGCAAGCAGGAGGAGGTGGAGAGGGACAAGTGGTTGGAACTGAGAACTTTTCTTAGAAGGAAATTGACAGTAAGAGGACTATGGTGAGTGCCATCTGCTAGTCACGTTGCTGGTGTCTAGGGAGATTAAAAGATTCCTGGACAGTGAGGTTAGAGACTCCAGAAGTCAATATACATAGAAAAGAAACAATAATTTAAGGGCACTTTGATGAAGACTGGACAGAAAATGATAGCTAAACATATATAGTTTTGTGGGGATTTTTTTTTTTTGTTTTATGTTGCTTTTTTGTGTGGTGGTGACAATTATACAAGTATAGAAGTACATGGAAGTCATCAGAATGTGACAGGAAGTAGCACTTCTACTTAATAATGTGATTGTTAATCATGTCAACATGGTTGGATTTGGAAGCAAGTTCAGTAAATTGAGTATCTAGGTGTGTCTGTGAGGGAATGTTCAGAGAGGGTTAACTAAAAGGAGATGACTAACAGAATGTGGGTGGGACTATCTCATACACTACAGGCCTAGATGGACTAAAAAGAGGGTGAGGACAAACTCTGCCCCTTGACCACCTGAGGTGGTAGCCATTGCTACACTTTCCTCCAGGTCCAGACTCAGTTGCCCCAAAGGCTATGAATTGAAGCCTGTGAAACCATGAACCAATACAATTCTTCTCTCCTCTAAGTTATTTTTCCTCAGGCATTTTGTCACACAGCAAAGAATGGAACACAGAAGGATACCTTTGATCTGTTAAGTAGCAGACAAAAGATTTTGTTGTAAACAAGATGTTGGTGAAGTAACATCTTAGGGGTCTTCAGAGCTTAAGTGAGTGAGTGAATGAATGAGTGAATTAATGACAAAGAAGAAACTATGATGACAGATATTCATTATGTAGTGCCAGAAGGCAAGGCTACAAAATCTCATTGTTAGGTAAATTTGGATGCTGAACAACCCAATGTGTGTTGAAAGTTGATATGTCAGTGCTGTTGTAGCTAACCTTCCTTGGCTTTCATAGTCCCCCCAATAAGTGAGTCTCACCACAGCCTCTAGAGGGTACAGGCATTCCAATTATGTAGTCAACACTGATTCAGCTTTGATGAGATGTGCTTTAATATTTTACAATGAAACAAGGTCAATTATGAACACTGAAAATGCCTTCTCCTTCCACCATCTGCATCCCAAATGATTGGTGCATCATCCCTACAAAGGGAATGCAGCTGACTTTATCTCCTTGCCTAAACTTTGCTAAAACGAAAACCTGCCAGTAAATCTGAGAGTATTGAGGAGAAAATGAATTTTTAGAACTTACAGTGTCCCCCTAGAATTTTTTTTAAGATTTATTTATTTATTATGTATATAGTATTCTGCCTGCATGCATGCCTGTAAGCCAGAAGAGGGCACCAGATCTCATTATAGATTGTTGTGAGCCACCATGTGGTTGCTGGGAATTGAACTCAGGACCACTGGAAGAGCAGCCAGTGTTCTTAACCTCTGAGTTATCTCTCTAGCCCAAGTCCCTAGAAATTTCAACAGGAATGAATACTAAATTTGATAATTCATTTTAGAGTCAGTCAAATATAAATAAACTATAAGTTTGGGACTTGAAAAAATCCTATGGATGGGTAGAACATCTGTATCTCCCATTTTCAAAAATGTATAGAAATCAACTTCTGTTTATTAATTGTGGACTATCTAACAACTTGGTCAACATTTAAAGTATGTACTTGAACATGATAAGAATTAAAAAAAGACCCTTGTCAGTCTACAAATTAAGTGCTTCAGAAATACAAGCTCAATTTTAAGGAAAAGCAAAATCTTTTTCCATAGGATCATTTATTCAATATAAAATAGGTTTCAAAAGATTTTGTTATCTGAAATTTTTAAAATGTCTGTGAACTCAGAAGTTTTCATAAACATTTTTTTCAGAGGCCCATGTTGATTTAGGAAGTGTCCACATGACAGTAAAACAACAAATCAATCCAGTGGAAAAAAGATCAATTGATTCAATAAAAACATCAAACAGGCTGTTTGCCGTGACGAAGATCAAACTACTGTTTGACAGAACTTTTACTTTTTAATCAATGCTATTGATGTCTGTAAACACTCTCTTCATCTTACTAGCCCATGTTCATCATATGAAAGAGGACAGAGTTAATAACGGATAAGTCATTTCTGCAAGAAAGCATACCATAACCAACCCCTTCAGGCCCAAATTTTAACTTCATTTTCACCTCTCCTCCTAACTAACTTCTTCCTTATCCATGTCCTCCTGAAAGAACTTCTTTTGCCAAGTGATGTCATCCACCACACAACACACTCTCCTTGAGACTGTTGCCAACCTACTGACTGGCCTTTCATGTGTTTACTCTTAGGAAGGTAGATTGCAGCCTTATTTCTTTGTGTGCATCCTTCATGTTTCTTGACTGATGCCTCTGGAGTGTATAAAATGTCCATCATTATTTAACTGCTAACTGTTTTTAGAGAGACATGTTGTTTTAAGCTCATTATTTCTTCTAACTGGAGAATCTGTGGAGTTCCTTTCTCTATCACTCAGCACCCAGCAGGGTACGTGTGTACAGATGAATGGTTGGGTTTGTCCTTCACATGCTCTTTTTTTCCAGCTTGGCCCTAGACTTGTAGCTTGTAATGAAGAGCAAATGCATGTTTGTGTGCCTTAAAAACGTACAATGAAAACTGAAATGAAAGAAAAAAAAAACAGAGAAAGAAAATGCTGAACACTATGTTCATAAGTAAGATGTTCTGTAACTAAGGACTTCCCCAGTCTACCTAAGAGTTCAGGAATTACTATGACTCTCCTGCAATTAGTTTGCACAAAACTTTCTTTTAGTTGAGCATGGTGGACTGGGTAGCTAGCTACCTGTAGCTAGACTTTTCCTGCCTGGCCCACAGTCAGGACAAATCTCTCTCACCCGCCAGTCCCACAGCCGCTCAGACCCAATCAAGTAAACACAGAGACTTATATTGCTTACAGACTGTATGGCCGTGGCAGGCTTCTTGTTAACTGTTCTTATATTTTAAATTAATCCATTTCTATAAATCTATAACTTGACACGTGGCTCATGGCTTACCAGCATCTTCACATGCTGTTTGTCATGGTGGCGGCTGGCAGTGTCTCTGACTCAGCCTTCCACTTCCCAGAATTCTTCTCCTCCTTTTCCCTCCCATACTTCCTCCTGCCTGACTACTGGCCAATCAGTGTTTTATTTACTAACCAATCAGAGCAACACATTTGCCATACAGAACATCCCACAGCAGCTACCTTTCAGGAACTGTTATATAAGCTTCACTTTAACAAATTTCAAAGCAAATCTAAGATGAATGATGAAAGCACCAAAAGGCAGATTGTGGGCAACACTGTGCAAGCACATCAACAGGACTTCAGGTTACAGTCAGGTCAGAGAGATAGATGGCTATCTCCTATCTCTGCAACTCCTTATTTAACTACCCAAGTTAACAGGTATAGGTGCTCCTCAGTTTCACAAAACCATTTTCAGAATTTTAAAGAATGAATGGTATTTGGAGATCTTAAAAATATAACATTTATCATTTATACAACTCAGGGAGACTATTTGGGGACCCAAGACAATAATGGGGAGTGTATCTGTAAACAACTTCCAGGCAAGCACAGTAAAGCTTTCTTACTCACTGGCTTTTTACTTTAACAGAGGCCAAAGTAAATATATGTATAATTCCGCCATGATCATACCTGTGTTTGTGTATCAGGCACAGTTATTGTTTTCCTTGAAGGGGAGAGAAGCTGAAAAGGATTAGTTACCTCAGCTGTAAATATCTGTGTCACAGAAACACAGCTGGAAAGTCACACTTTCCTCCCCCTTTTATCGTCTTTCCCATGGTTAAAATCAGCATGACTCTACTGAGGTCTAAAAGACAAAGATGTATTGTCACTGAGTCCTGCCATGCCAGCACTCAAGTGTGCCACCTGCACTGGGCTACAGTCACCTGGATCTTTAGGCTTTACTGGCAATCCCGAATGTCATCTCAGAGTGTTAAAGCCATTGTTATCATGAGAAACACTAATCCTTCCCTTATGATTTGGGTAGGGATATTAAGAAAGCTAACTGCCCAAATGTGGGGATGTTTCATTACACTGTAGGCCACAGGATGTTTAAATATCAGAAAGGACAATCAGAAAATAACTATTTTTAAGCTCCCAGCAGGAGTGCAAGCTGCTGCTACTAATGGGTACAGAACAGAAAGGTGGGAGCTGCTCTAATAGTTCAGATTTTCTCACAATGCATCATCCTATTTTAAACACAGATCAGTGGAAAATGCCCTTCCCTTGAAGATATTTCTAGGCTGCTTTATACGCAAATTTTTTGAGGTTTCTATTTATTCCCTGGCCAATTCTTTTCAAGTTTAAAAGCAAGAATTGCCCCAATTTTCTATGATACTATAAAAGAGCAAGCCGTTGTAGCTCAACTATTCCTTGTCGTTTTTATATGAAATTAAAAGGGAACAAATCAACTAAAGGTGTGTGTGTATGTGTGTGTGTGTGTGTGTGTGTGTGTGGTGTGGTGTGTATGTGTGTGTGCTCATGCACTGCGTGGACCTGTGAGGGCACATATGGAGCCCAGAGGTCAATGGAGTATATTTTTTCTCTATCACTTTCCACTTTGTTTTTTGTTTGTTTTGTTTGTTTGTTTGTTTGTTGTTTGTTTGGGTTTTCTTTTTTTTTTTTTTTTTTTTTTTTTTTTGAGACGGGATCTCTCACTGAACTTGGTACTTAGTGAGCCAACTAGACTGGCTGACCAGCAAATTCCCTGGGATCCCTCTCTCTCCACCTACCAACCCTAGCATTACAGAAGTACAAGGGTACAGCCAATTTTTTATATTAGTTGTGGGATTTCAACTCAGATCCCCATGCTTGCACACCAAACGTTTTGACCAAAATCATTTTCTCAATCTCCAGATTTTGATTGTAGAAAAAAAAAAACAGTGATGAATATTTTATTTAGGTGCCACACAAAGTCATAAACAGTTGAAAATGTGTTGAAAAAAATCATATATATATATATATATATATATATATATATATATATATATATATGAATTACTAGGATAATATATACCTTCTTTTTTTATTAAAATTTTCATTGCAATGTCTGTAGACTCAAATTTACACATATTTCTAAGAAATCTCACAGAATCCTTTTGCTCTGTGTGCTCTGTCCAATTGTCTCCAAAAGCAACATTTTGCACATCTTTAGTCTACAGGTTCCGAGTTGGCAGTGATACAATCTGCCCATCTCATTCAGCTGTCCCATTTTACTTAGACTCATTGTGTGCCATTTTGAGCTTTAAATTTTTTAATGTTCCAATCTTCAAAACCATGACCATTAACCCTTGTCATGGGTGGGTGCTATTTGGTGTGTGACCAGGAGCTGTCTTAGTAGTTTAGTAAATTAGCCAGCTAGTAAGCCAGTAAACTAGTTCTTCTAATTACACTTCTGTTCAAGAACTATCTGTCCAGGAGAGTGACAGCAGCACAGTGTAAGGTCTAGACAGATGTCAAACAAGAAAACATAAGTGGCTACAAGCATCATGGCTTATTTCCCCTGCAAGAAAACAGGGCACTTTGAACAACACTGGATATAATATGAGACAGATCTTTAGCTCACCCCTCTGTGCATCAAAGGGTTGGGTTTTGTTGTGGTTTTTATTGAGTGCCCCCTGGGTATAGAGCTTTATATGAGTAGAGGGAAACAGCTTTGTGAGTAGAGACAGATGAAGAGGACCCAACATCTTGAATCCTTGCTTGAATCTTGTCAGAGACTTCTGGAATACAATCTTTGAATGGCTACTTTCTGTTTTTCTCTTTCCTTTATTTACTGTCTGTGCAGGGGAAATGGTAAGATGTGTTGAAACACAAGCTATCACTACCAGGAAATGGAAAGAAAAAGTATTCGCTTTCAGTTTTTTCTTTTCTTTTAGGAGGATATTCTGTCATTAGACATAACACAGTATAACACAATATTTCATTTACTTCAAAGTTGGGTGCTATGCTTAGACCTCTGTATGTACAACCTAGTTTAACTAAACATCATACCTCAAAGGAATCTAAGGGCTAGGGACTATTCCCAGTTTTAGATATAAAAAACTGAGGCTTACATTTTTTAATTTATCTGAAGTTATAGAATGAGTAATAGACTAGTCCAGGTCTGGAATTACATATATTTTTAACATAGTGAAACATAGATGCTATGTTAAAAATATATAAAATATAGCAAAACATAGATGCTATGTTATAATTCCTTGTTATCTCCCTTTAATTCTTTGCTTTAGTGCACTGGTTTTTATATACTGAATCCAAGGAAAATGAAAAATGACTTTTAAGATCTGAAGTCTGTTCACAGCCAGACATGAAGATGTCCCTATGTTATGTTACACAGGAATCTTAGAGAATAAATTACATTTCCCAAACCACCGCTGTCCACACCCAACCACAACAACAAGGCTAGAAGAAAGGACAAGACAAACACCACCAAAAGGTTTATGAAATGAAGTTTCTCACGAGTAACTCGGAGCCCACCTTTTGGAAGCCAAGTCCTGCAATGAGTTTTTATAAAAATGATGTGTTGGATAGCTGGCAAGTCATTTGCAGCTCAGTGCAGAACACTTGACAATCAGCAGCAAGAGTGAAGTAGAGTTTTTACCAGGAAAGACCAGAGGGGAACTGAGCAGTAGGCACATTCCACATCCTACACTTTAATCCAGGAGCTCTGAATTTATGAGTCCTCAAAGGCCTTTTCAAAAGCTGGAGGAAGAATCTAGGCTGGTAGTCTTCAGAGGACACTGTGCAGAGAACAAAGCCCTGATGACATCAAATCAGGGGATATCCTCCCTCCAAAGAACTGGTAATAAATCTCAGGAGAGACACCCACTGCACCACATGGATCTCAGCACACTCATAAAAATATCTTCATTCCTGAGGCCATCAAAATTCCTGCTTAAAGAGCCTTCATTAGAAAAGAAGGAAAGTACACTTCTGTCAGACTCCGGGACCGGCTGCCTGCAGCCTTCAGCCGTGAGAGGAAGGAGTCCACACAGCATGGGATGTTTGATGAGTAACTCAGCAGCAAGGGGAACCTCGTGGTTAGAGCCTGCTGGTGTGCACGCCCCAGCGTACAGAGAGACAGATGGAGGTGAGGAGCCAGGGATGGCTTCCAGTGCAGATGCGGTGCCAGGAAGGTGGCTTGTTAATAACACCGCTGCTCCCAGCAACTTCTTGTCAGCAGTCAACGTTTCAGGATCATGGACTTGTGGCTTCTTGAAAATTGCTGTAGGACTGACATAATTCCTAGTGTAATTCCTGGTGTAGTTCCAATAACAAGAGGAGGAAAATCTCACAGCACTCCAAAGGGCTAGGCGAAGGCCAATACTGTGCAGTGACTGACATTTGATGAAACTTTACATCTAGTCTGCCAGTATTCACACTGTTCCAAGAATCAAAGTCTTAGAGTTGATGTTCAGGTTAACAATTTCTCTTTTTTCTTTTAGTTTCAGTAAAAATCAAGTAATCAAAAACTCACCTTCTCCTGGGGATCATTTCTTTAAATTTTTTTAATGGATGCTGTGAGATGATTTTGGATATGGAAACAACCAAACTTACTGTTAAGAGGTTTTGTTTTTTGTTTTTTTGGGTTTTTTTTTTCAAATTATCAGTCTACAGTAATGACATTTTTATACAAGGCTAAGAGATATTTTGTAAAGTAATATTAATGCAAAATCATCCGGGAAGACAGAGATGAACGTTTAGAATTTGATATAATTACACATTAGCTTTCCCCTCCCCAACAGAATGATTATGCTTCTACAAATGGATGGCACTCTTTACTTTTCAAAAATAAAAATTATAGTGAATGCTCTATATGTCTTCCTCCCATAAGCCACAATGAGTAGAAGTCTCACAAAAAAATTCTTATTGAGCAGTTTCAGAATTTACAGTGAGCCTGACAGAAGAAATCAACTATTCAACTATCCTGCTGGTCTTACAAAATAAGCAAAGCTTAAGGCTTCTAGAATTGTTTAACACGGAGCTTCATTTGGTGAAGAATGGACTGCTGGTGCCTGTGTATCACAACCGCAGGGTGGATTTCATTCTTTATCTTTTACTGCCCTCCAATTCCTTCATTCTGCTATTACAAACTCTAATACATGGATAGTGTTATGAAAATATAAAGTAAAGCTTTCTTTCCATTTTTCAGGCACAGGAAATGTCAGCTTTGCCATGCTTGTGACTATGCAAAACCCACCAACATTCCTTATAATTTTGCTGGAGAGGGTACCCCAACATGGGCATATGAATTCACTGCTCTAACAGAATGAGACAGCCATTTAAAAACAATATTTTCATATTTTAATTTAGCTTAATTCCATGCTGATAATGTATGGATGAGACAAAAACAGAGATGGTGCACATGGGCTAAATCTAAATATCACCAAGGAAACTTTTGCCAGTTGAACTGGACATTTGAACGTGAACTAATTTGTGAAATAAAATTAAAAACCACCCAATGCGTGATTGGATTTTTCCATTCTTCAAAACTGACTTATCTCAAAGTGTCTAGTTCTAGTAGGCCCAGTAAATATGGCTCGGCTAAAGCTATCACGTATAAACACTTCCCTTACCTTATTTGATTTCTGTGAAAGAAATATCTTTCCCATCTCCTTTGCCCTCTGCTAAAGTCAACAGGCAATGATACTGAAGGCCTGCATTCCAGCTCTTCTGTTAGCACAAGGTATGCCCCTAAACTTGACTTTGGTCTCAGGCTACTGGATGTTTTAGGCTATCGCCATCTCATCTTCAAAGCTGCAATATCATTGAAAGGATAAAATGAGATCATGAAAATTGCCTACCCTTGATACCTAAAAGCACTCTGCATATACAGCCTGCTTATTACCATTAATTCTAAGATTTACAGTTAAGGCATTTGCCCCTAGAAATTTATGTGCATAAATTTCTATAATCATAGTAACCCTATTTTATTAGTATCAGTGGAGTAGTAGTGTCTTCGTGCTTATAGAAAGAATTCCATTTGGCAGTACTGGATGAAGAAGTTTTGGCTTATTGAATATTACAATAAATATGTAGATGATGAGAAAAATGATAAAGCTACCATTATTCCCATTTTACAGATGAAAACAACCAGTTACTTAGAGGCTGAAGGACTTGTTCAGAGATCCTTATGGTGGATTATTATAGCAAATAGCTAGAGCAGGAGGCACCACCAGAGAGAAACAACACACAGGATGCCTGCAGTCAGGCTGCATGCACTGACCAGTACAGGGGAATGAGAGGACAACAGGACAGCGAGTTCTTCAATTGCTCCTGTCCTACTTAGGTGTAGGATGTAAGAGAGAAGCATTGCTTCCATCCTGAGCTCTTTTTAAAAATTAATGCTGTCCACAAAGCGACCTCTGAGGAAGGAGATAGGATCACCAGAGGAAAACCATCTCCACAAACTAATCTCCATGCTCCAGGCTACTACATTCGCTGGCCTGACCGCAGCCAGAATGTACAGGATCTATGTGGTATGCTCCAGAAGCACAGGGCTTACAATTGAATGTGACGAAAAAGAGAAGAAGAAAAGAAACAGACACAGAAGTACACAAAACCCACTGGGGCATTTTATCAAGCTATAAGACAAATAGACTCACTCCCCACACCTACTTTTTTTTTTCAAAGAAAACATGTTGACATATTTTTTCTTTCATTTAATCTTTGGTTGTCTTTCAGGTGGGGGGAGGGGAAGAGTTAGAAGCAAAGCCAAGTAAGTGATGGAGAGCCCGAGCCTGTCTGTCCAATACTGCTGATAATCTGTTCCCAGCTCAAACAGGCACACTGAGGAGGATGGAAAGGGAGAAGAAAGAAGAGGGGAGGAAGATGCTGAGGTTTGACTGGCAGAAGGAGGAACAAAACCTTGAAGCATCAGAATTCCCCAAAGTCCCCACAAAGCTCTCACTTACATTTCCCATCCCAGTCACTCTTCCTGCAGGTTTGTGACTGTGTCTGCATAGCTTAAACTCACCTGTTTTTTAACTGGCTATATTTTACAAAATGTTCCTTTTTTTGGGATCTTTGGGCTTCTTCACACATTTCTTCATATTTGATACTTTCAAACAAAACAATTTAGATGCCCATTCACATGCAGGCAACAGGCACACATGTACATATACCCTGCCACACACTCTAGATGATAAATGAATCAGATAAATCTATATATAAATAGTTATTGATCTGCTGTTCTCTGCAGTGTTACCACTTCACACAGTAGCCCCCCGGTGATCTATTTTGCTTTGTGGCTTTTAGGTTAGCTGAAAGATGACTGAATTGGTGTGCTGCTGGAAGGTAACCTGCTAGATCTTTGTCCTAAAGACACTGAAAAATAGGAGTGGAACACATGGGTGTGCTGGAATCACCTTCTTGTTTCAGGGCAGAGCTCATTCCTGGTCCTGTGCAAGGCTCTTCCTTGGGATAAGTCATAGCATAGGAGTCAGCTGTAGACAAGAAGAGCCCAGCAGGTAATGTGCACAGCCAGTAAGCTGCCAGCTTATTGACAGCCAGTGCGGGATTTCATAGTCAACGGGGATGTCAGCTTCCAGGGAGTTCAAACAGAAGCCCTCCTGAAAGCCAACTCCAAGACAGTAATTTCGCCTGTCAGGAATGGTGAGCCAGATGGATTTAGCAGTAGTCTGACATGGCCAGTTGCTAACAGAGATTTAGAAAGGAGATGAAAATCACCCTGCATTACTTTTCTCACCATTTCTACCTGCAGAAACCTCAGCTTTCAAATCAGGAAGGTCTGAGCACTAGAACAAAGGGTCAGCAGAAGAGGAATTTCTACAAGGAAGAGGCAGCCTTCAGACTTGGCAATTTACTCCTGAAAGTTAGCTCTCCTCTTCATTCAGAACCAAATCTTCCTGCTCACCTGAATTCCCCTCGCGTCCAGAAAATCCACTCTCACTGAAGCTCACAACACATTTCACTGTGGAATCTTACACAAGGCAAGAATTTCTAGAAACATTTTCCCTCTAAAAGTGTCTGGAAATATAAAACCGAGATTCATCTCTCTCTCCCTTTCCCTACTCTTTCTCACTGTCATGATTTTATTTGGAGAAGGGGGAGACTTCAGAGTTTTTGATTAATTTTTTAATGCTAATCAAACATTTCTATTGGTTTGAAGCTTCTACTTCATAATTCTTAGCCAGTAAAAATACTCCCATTAACAGTATTATATCAGATTTTTCTTGTCCTATGGACACAAAACACCAGACTTAGAGTCTGAATGGGGTGTCTGCCTCAATCCAATCAACAAGTTCTGCAAGCATGATTTCTCTACTTGAAAATAGAAATCACTTTCTAGTGCAGAAACTATAATATACCTGTAGTTGTCAAAAGGCATTATCAACATACTTACAGACTTGTTCACTTTGCTTATCTTGTTATTGTGATTTGGTTGGTTCTTTCATTTTAGGCAGTATGGTTTAAGTATGAAACCTCTCCCAACTTGGCCCTCAGCTTGTGGCATTTTTAGAAATGTTGTAGAATGTCAGGGGCCTAACTGGCTGATGTAGGTGGTGGGCCCTGAAGCTTGTGGCCCAGCCATACTTTCAGCTGAGAGCTTTGTTTCTTGATCTGCTATGATGTAGAGCAAGCCACACATTAAATTCCTGCCACACCTTCACTGCCATGGAAGTGTGAGTCAAGGACCCCTCCCTCGTTGCTTCTGACAGGTAATTTTGTACAGTGGCAATTACAAAGTAACCAATACAGTGATTTCATATAGATAGACAAGAAACTAGGCAGTGTTTATATCGATATTGATAGAGATAGAGACAGACATTGATAAATATCCCTCATACTTCATTGTCTGTGCACTAGTGTTTCAAGGTCTTATATTTGAATACAAGAAACAAGTCAGACGTGGTATCACTGCCCTGAACACAGGTATTCCTTCCTCAACTTTGCAGCTACTGACCCTGATCTTAGTAATAGAGCATACACAATACCTTATTCTCTCATTCGGAGCTCACCTTATCTACAATATGAACTACACGCTGAAGATAATATTTCCCCAACAGATCCAGAGAAAGATACAGAAAAGTGTCATTTTAGGAATCCAATCAAGCAGCTCTTCTTCAGGGTCCAGAATTTACAACTTGATCATGTTTAAGCTGCCTGCAATGTCCCGTGGCTGCGTGTGGCCTTTATTAGTACCCAGAATCAAGGTTTTTATTCATGCATTTACACCTAATGATTGTTCTATTGTTCTCTAGCTTCATGGATTCAGTTATAGTTGGAAAATTCTTAAGGGTCACAGAATATACTACTTTAACCACACCCAATCTTATAGCTCTATTTCTAAAGAACACAATAAATAATGACATTTATGAGTTCTATAAATTACTATGTTTTTGGAATACATATTCTTCTACCTTAGCTCAGTGTCAATATTGTTATTTACCTATTTTGAATCGATTCTTTTCTTTCTATATTCTCATAGCAATGCAGACATGTACACAAGTAATGTTATTGCTAATAGCAAGGGCCTGATATATCCTAGTCAATATTTTGAACTTCTGTCACCAAATATATAAGAACAAAGCAGAGAGCTAAGTTTGCCACAGGCAAAAGAACTGGAGGGGACAAGCTAACCAAGGCTATTGGAACCTGAACACTGCCACCAAGAGCCTCAGGTGCTCTACATGGAGCTGAAATATGTGGTGTTTTCCCAGTGGATTTCTGTCTTACACTCACCTTTCTTTATCATGTCCCTATTCCTCTCTTGTGGAATAGGAATACATTGTCTCAGTGTGTATTGTAAGTGTAAAAGTTTTTAAAATTTTATTTATCTTCAATGCTACAGGAACTTACAGATAAGAGGTTGCCTGAGTCTCAGTTGAGATTCTAGACTTTTGAGACTGTTAAGTCTTTGGAAACTCTTGGAGATGAACTAAATCCATTTTGTCTTATGAAATGACCATGAAACTTCATGAGGTAGAGCTGGAAAGTGATATTTTAAAGTGATATTTTTGGATGTTAAGTTGAGTATAACAACTTGTTATAATCAATTTTGATTATCATATTACTTGGATTAATGAACGCCTCTGAGATTAACGAAGAGCACCTTTTCATGTGTCTATGAGAGTGTTTCCTAAGAGGACTAAGGGGAAATCTGCCCTGAATGAGGGAGTACCAGCCCATAGGGTGGGTTCTGAGAGTGAATAAATAACAAAAAGAAAGCCAGCCAAGTGCCTGCATTTCTTTCTCTGCTTCTTGATCCACCTAGGTTGAGCAACTAACATAAACCTTTCTTCCCATAAATTGCTTCTTATCAGGTATTTGGTCATAGTGAAGAGAAAAATAACCAATGTGGCATGGTTTAAATATGTCCTCTTTTGTTCCCATCTTACCCTAACAATCTTTCTAGAAGGCATGGCTTTAAACATGTTTGCATTTGATACCTATATATATGTGCATATATATTTCTAATGAAAAGAATACCCTGAATCTTGAGCTTCAAACACCTGATTTGCTACACATACTAGTTACAACTTAAATTATTATAGGCACCTTGAACCTCAGTCTTCAAAACCCCAATTAAATATAGTCTTAAGTTTCCCTGGTCAGTGAAATTTCTGCCTCTTTAATTGGTTTTAGGAATAGTACCTTGGGTTGTTCTTGCAAGAAACATAAAAGTGTCTTTTCTTCCTCACTTTCCTTCTGTGATTCACCATCAAATTGATCAACTCGACTTCTACTTTTCTTCTCTACTGTCACCATGCTTGCCAAGATTTGTCATCACTCACTAGTTTTTCTGATCTCATCTCCTTACTAAATGGTGTCGTTTTTAACTCCTATCCTTCTTCTTTAGTACCCATAACAAATGCAAATGTGACCATGCTCTTCTTCTACTTAAACTTACCAATATTTTATCACCATCTTAAAATAAAATCTAAATTCCTTAACATGGCTGTGAAAGCATCACATATTCTGGTCTATGATATCCTTTACCATGTTTATCTCGGAGCTTCTGCCTCCTTTACAGGCTTCAGTGCTGTCTTTGAACACTCTAAAGGCTCCTACTATCTTGCCTCTCCTTAACACATGCTGCCTGTCATATCACCAATCACTCTCACTAAGATCATGCATTCGAATAGTTGAGGTTTTCATGAAAATAAACTTCATAAAATATCATCTCATCCTCATAATTGAAGTCAACTCTTGTTATCACCCCTAAATTAGCATTAACTATCTCATGTGGGACAAGTAACACACAAGTTACATATTATCATTTTATAGCATAAGGTCTGTCTCCGATGGTAGGCTCCAGGAAGGCAGAGGGCATGCCAATTGTTTCTCACTCACTGCACTTGTAACACAGAATACACAAGTGATGAATATTCACCACTTCTCAGATGCATGCAGACATCTATAATGCTTATCTGGTCTTGGTACCACTATTAGGTAGAAGCACATCACAGTCCCATGTCCAGTACCTATTTAATATATGTACAGAGATGCACTGTGCATATCTTTAGCAGGACATGTTAACAGTCAAAAAAGTTACTGACTCTCTGAACTTGCTCATGCTGCATTTCATACCTTTTTCATTGCTGATCACTGTCTTCCCTTATTCTACAGCTGTGCCATCATTTTCTTTCTTTTCTTCCATCTTTCTTCCCATTTTTCTTTTAAATACAGGGTCTCAGGTAGCCCATGCAGGCCTCAAAGTTCTTATGTAGCTTTGATTGACTTTCAATTTTGAATCCTTCTTCTTCTACCTCCAGAACTGGTAATATTACAGGTGTGTTTGCCCCACCTAGAGTTTTTTTAATGTTATTTCAGCTCCTTTCTTTCCTTCATTATAGGTGTCAGTTAACTGCCCACATTAATTGATCCCTCCTTGCTGCACTTCTCTACTTTATTTCTCCATTTTTTACCTCCAACTTACTATTTAGGTTTTCATTTTTATTCTCTTGGATCTTTCAGTGTTCATTTATATTTCCAATATTGTACTTCTAATATAAATTGTGTTAATATGTGTTCTCAGGGTGTTCTTTAGTTCACAATTTTTTTGCCTCTGTGTCTCCAGTTCACACTTTTCCTAATGCCACCTTCTCTACATGAGAAGAGACAGTGCAGCAGTTAGCAGAGATTCTAAATTCTTCATGCCTAGGCAAAAACCGTAATTCAGCCATACTTAACTATATAATGGTGAAGTTATCTGTGCTTTCTGTACCTCAATGCAAAAAGAGAATAGTTATATATATATATATATATATATATATATATATATATATATATGACAATGATGAGAGTGATGTGAATTAGTATGTATTGCACTGATGTGAGTGTTATCACATAGTAAACACTGAATACCCACCAACTCAGTGGTTCTCAACCTTCCTAATGTTGTGACCCTTTAATGCAGTTCCTCATGTGGTGACACTTAATCATAAAATTATTTCATTACTACTTCATAACTATAATTTTGATACTGCTATGAATTATAATATAAATATCTGATATGCAGAATATCTGATAATTGACCATCAAGGGGGTCATGACCCACAGGTTGAGAAGCACTGTGCTAGCTACTATTATTGCATTACCAGTGTTACCTTCCCCAAACTGTTACTATATCATGGTATTTTCTCCCAATTCCCCATCACTATTATCTCTGTGTAGGGTAAGTTCAAATAAACTCTTATGTAAAAAATATATTAATATGAAAATATTCAGGAAGCTTAATAGTAGGTAGTCAGTTTTAAAATTAACAAGTTTAAGTGAGTATCTTAACAGAAAAATTAACAGAAAAATGTTAATATATCATATTTAAGATACCTCGAAATCTGAGCTGAGACCAGCTTTTGTAATTACTCAGTTTAATCTTTCTTGGCTATTTAAATTTCAAATATAACAGATTATTTCAGTGCTCCCCATCAGAAACCATACTTTCATGCTCTCATGTTGTTGACTATATGTGTTCGACTAAGCATTCCTACTTCATGTCTCCAATAATTATATATCAATGTCAACATTACCTTTGAAAATCTTCCTGTTAGGACTGCTAATCAAAATTATGCTTCTTTTTGTCTCCCCAAGCACAATTTATCAAGTCTCTATCACTTATTTTAGCTACATTAGATTACAGTTATATGCATATATTTCTGACTTTTTGCCACACTCTCCACCAGTTATAACCAAAGGAGCAGTTAACTTGAAATCTTCAAGACTAAAGCAAACACATCTTAAACATCTTTGTTTTAGCATGTAACATCTAGAACCACATAACCTCATAAAACATGGTATATGTTTTCTGACATAACATAATGGCTAGCAAATGAACTGCCAATGTAAGACACATTTTTAAGATTATGACATAGACATTTTTTTTCCTTTAAAAGATGCCACCTAGCTGAGATATTGATGTATGGCATTTGTTATTGATATTTTTGCAAACTGCTTAATCATATCCTAATTAAGAAAATAAACTTACTTTATAAATATTGAACTTAACAGTAAATTGTTTCCTTATCATAAAATTAGTAAAATACCAATCATTTAAACTTGTTAATTTTAAAATTGACTACCTACTATTAAGCTTCCTGAATATTTTCAGATTAATATATTTTGCATGTAAGAGTTTGTTTGTACTTACTCTCCACACAAATTGTGCTCATGTCAGAAATTATAAGTTGCCAAATAAAAAGCCTACTGCTGGATGGCAATACTTCCTTTGAGCTGTTGGTCAAGGGTATCCCAAAGAAACACCCCCACTTGAAACAATACAGGTTATTGCCCTTTCCCTTGGTTGCCTACCAGAACTTAAGGGTGAGACCCTACTGCTGAAGACACCACACATTTTTGGCTACAGGACATGGAGAAGTCAATTGGTCCTGACCAAGAAGCCTCCTTCCTGCTGGCTGACTTTCATGGTACCAGAGGATACTGTTCAACAGCCTTACCCACTGTGAACACTGAAAGCTACAAAAATGATCAGTGTGGAGGTAATCAATTGCTTTCTTCAGATTTGATTTAAGGCCAGTTCCACAGAAGGAAAAATAAGCCTGGCACTCTAAATCTCAACAAGAAGCTGGGGTTGGGGAGTTTATATGTCCCAAGGGCGAACTTACTACAATTATTTTGCTAAATAGACATAGTATCCAACAGTCTGAATTTATATAATTATATCATGGATTAGTGCATCTCTCAGACACAATCAGAGAAGTTTCTTTATGTGGTAAATGGGAGTTAATGAAGAAACTCACAAACAGTCGAAGTGCAGAGCATAAATTGGTGGAGTACTCAGCTGTAAGTGCAACTTGCACATCACAATCTCTGCCCCCTCCCCACCAGGGGAGTATTGTATCAGGGAGCATTGTAAGGGAGGAGGCAGGAAAAACTCTATCAGCTAGAAATAGCTTGGAAAAACGAGTAAAACAGGTTTGTACATGACAAGACCACTGTGGTCATGAAGTCACAGCAGCTGTGCTTGCCTGCACAAGACCTATATAAGATGAAGCCTCTTGACGTTCTAGCAAGAAGTGGGAAGGGGGTCATGAACCTAGCTGAGGAGCTGTTGGTAGTGAATATCTTTGGGGGAAAAGTCAGACTCCCAGGTCTATCATGTTCCAGCAGATGTGCCCACAACCCTGAATGTATGCCCAACACAGATTGGACTCTGTGTTGGACAAAAACAAGTTTCAAAGGTAACAAAGTAGATCTGGAAGGTTCTAGAGAGAGATATAGTGGACAAAGATGATTACATACATTGTATGTATGTATGAAATTCTCAAAAATAATTAAAATATATTTAATTTAAAAATACTTTAAAACTTTGTTTCAAATTGATCATCAAAGCAATCTTAAGCTATTTTTCCCAAAATAATAATAATTTATTCAGATGTCTACATGATCCCTGTGTTTACAAAATTTGAGGATGGTAAGAGTTTAGAATTTTTCTTTTTCCGCTTAATTTCTTAATCTTAGTGAACGAAGTCGATTCCAGGGATAATAATAAAATCCTGAATGAACACTAAAATTTCCTAGTGATGTAATACTGTCAGCTAGGAATTTATGTTTCTCCTCTGAACAATAATCATCCTTGCATACAGAGCAAGGTTCTCTGTCTTCTCGGCAGCCTCTTTGGCTCAACTTGGAGCTAAGTATTCACTCCTCCTTTAAAACAGCTCAGTAAGTCTAGGAGAGAAAATTCTGCCAACCAGCACACATTTCCAGACCTAGGATGCTTGATTTTCAGACCCAATATCAGCCTGGTTGGGGTATCTCATCGCTAGCATCTCATCTCATTATTTTTTCAATTCATATTGGATTCACTGTTAAGCTATTTTCAGTCATGCACATTGACCTAGATTCTCCCACGGTGTAAGCTACTCCCCAGGAGTAAGCTATGTACTTGAGAAAAGTGCATTAACACTTTCAGGTGCGCTGCATTAGCTGGTTTCTGGGTGCTTTAAAAGAGTTACTCACAGGGTATTAAGTGACACATTCATATATCAAGGAGGATTTACACAGCTTCCCTAGGTGTCTTCTTCAGAATCCTTATAACTTTAAGTAGAAACTGGTTTACTATGTAGGAAAAAAAAGCAAATATTTAGATGATGAATTTTTAAAAAAAATATTCTGATGAATATTCCACTGTACAACTATCATTTAGACTAACTGTAGAATGGTCTCAGATGCAACACCCAAGGTAAGTATTAAATAGCAACCTTACTTAGAAGAATAATTTACAGTTTCTTCTTAGAACCAGTAGCATAGAATGGCACTAACAGCTGATGATATTTTTTTCTTTCTACTGAACCTTCAGTGAGGTAAGTATGAATTTATTTAACTCTATTGTTCTTTAAAATAATAAATCTAACTCAAAATAGCTTCAGCAAGAGTAACTCCTTGTAGTTAGCTCTTCTAATGAACAAACTAGAAGAATATGGAGATTCACTAACACCACCCCGGTTCTTGACGCCCACACCATCCTACTCTTCCTTCATTTTGCCACTTCTCAGAACTTTTTTCTTCTGCATTTGACTTCCTTTATGGGTTATCTCTTCATTAAAGTTGTCCCTTTAAAACATCTCCAGTCATAGGGGCTTAACAAATCAGCAGGGAAAAAAAAACCCTACTGCTTCAGTCAGGAATCAGATTGGATTGCCTAAGGCCTTTGTACTTTCAATATTTCACTTTCCCATTGTATCTCCACAGCAAGGGGACAAAGAAAAAGACAGTAAGACATGATTAGGAATACAAAGTAGTAGGACCATGGGAAGAACACCCGTCTCTTACTGAGAAATCAGATGCAGAAGGATGCGATGCCCTTAAAGGCAATGCCTTTTTTTCTTTTTCTTTTTCTTTTTTTTTTTTGTCTTTGCTTCGTTAAATATTCTTTATGTATTTATTTTTTACAGGGACAGAGTGGGAGAGCAAGGAAAGAGATACCATGATAAATGAAGACATTGTGGGAACAGGAAGAAACAGGGTGCTAGGGAAGTTCCCGGGAATCCACAAGGATGACCCCACCTTAGACTATTAGCAATTGCTGAGAGGGGGCCTGAACTGGCCTACTCTGGTAATCAGATTAGTGAACACCCTAACTGTCATCATAGAGCCTTCATCCAGTGAGTGATGGATGCAGATGCAGAGATCCATGGCTGGGCGTCAGTCCAAGCTCCACGAGTCCAATCGATGAGAGAGAGGAGGGATTCTATGAGCAAGGGACATCGAGATCATGATTGGAAAACATACAGAGATGGCCAGCCAAACTAGTGGGAACTCATGAACTGTGGACCAATAGCTGTGGAGCCCCCATGGGACTGGACTAGGCCTTCTGGATAGGCGAGACAGTTGTTTATCTTGAAGTGTTTGGGGGGCCCCCAGGCAGTGGAATCGGGATCTGTCCCTGGTGCATGAGCGAGCTTTTTAGAGCCCAGTGCCTATGGTGGGACACCTTGTGCAGCCTTGGTGCAGGGAGGAGGGGCTTGGATCTGCCTTAACTGAATGTACCAGGCTTTGCTGACTCCCCATGGGAGACCTTGCCTTGGAGCAGGTGGAAATAGGGGGGTTTATGGGGGGGGGGAGTGTGAGCCTGGGGGATGGGAGGAGGGAGGAAAGGGGGATCTGTGGTTGGTATGTAAAATGAATAGGCAATGCCTCTTTCTAGTCCCCACCTTTGGACAGGTGAATGTGAAATAAGGCAAGTTCCATCTGGTTTAGGTCAGTGACGGGTAAAAACGAAAGCAACCAACAACATAGAAGGGCTGCTATAAGAAAAGTCACAGGCACCAGCCACAGATGTCTGCAAAAGCATTGCATGAAAAACAGCGAAGACACATCTTCCCGGCAAACAGAAAACGAAGGCTAACAGGGATGTGGGTGCCTCCCATCCTCTCTTACCTCTTACTAACCTGTTGACAAGAGTATCTCATTCAGTAAACCCGAGTCACGCTGGGTCAGTGCTGCTGCTGGGGAGGCCAGGAGTGCCTAACATGTGGAAAGAGTCAGTCAGTGTTTGCTGATGAGGAAAGTATGGCGTCATCTTTAAATGAGTGTCTTCACCAAGATGTCTGGAAATGCACATTTTGTTTTATTCCCCAAAACACTGTATTTTACTCACAAGAAAATGGTCAGAGCTACTTAAGAAACTGTCCAGTGGGATTTATTAAGTTCCTTTTTGTTTCAAAACAAAACAAAGGAACAGAAACTAAGAATGTTTGAAGATTGATACCTCCATCTTTGTGGTTTACTGCCCAGCCACATACTTTAAACACACACACACACACACACACACACACACACACACACACACACACACACACACACACTGCTGGTGGGAAGATGGAGATGAATTAGAAGGTGAGTTAAACTGAGGTTCCTGATGGTTCAAATTTATTACTCCAAAAAAAAAAAAAGGCTGTTTACTTTCTTCTTTGATAGATGTGCGTGGGTTTAGCACTGTCCCTAGACTAAAATGTGATCCCTTATCCCCAGTAGGCTATCTTCTAGCCAAGAAAAAAGTTGTACACAGAGGTCTATGGCTAGACGTGCATGTCCAGTGTTTGTAGCATCCAGTTTTTTATGCCTTGAAAATAAATTCGCTGTGGAATTATCAATTAAGCTTACAGTTTAACTTCTTTTTAAAAATCACCAAACAGAAGCTCCAATAAATATCTAACAGAAGCAGTGAAGAGAGACACAAAATGCTCTCTCAGGGAAGTGTATCAACTCGTCCGAGCCTTGGAAGAGGTTATTTGCTAAATGTCTAAAAGAGTTAATGATCTTCCAGAAGGGAATAAAGATCAAACCCAGTGTCCTCCACAGCCCTAATGGCTCAGTACACTAAATCTTTTACTCTCCCTTAAGTGACTTCAGTCTCTTTCTTTGCCCTCCTGAAAGCAAAATCCTACTCCTTTATATTCAAAGGGGGAAACTACTTTAAAATTGCATTAAAACCATATGCTGCCCAGGAAATTCAATGTTAGCAGGCAGTAAATTATACATTTAATCTGTTTGTTGTTCCTCAGTGTTGCTACAAACAGATTACAGTACCTGGTACCATTTAGTGGCTAGAAACCCAGTCCGTGCCATTTGGAAAACATGTGTTGTATTCATGGTGGATTTTGTTCTGTCTTCCACTTGGCACCTGCAAGCTGGTCTAGATCATTACAAATCATTATATAAGGCTGAGCAATAAGCACTTGAGTGCAAATAATTTATATACTGCCCATCCTTCTGTTTTGCAAGGCAAAAATAAACGATGTTTTGTCAGGCTTATCCCCACTTCCCATTAAAGTTGTGTATATAAATAAGCCAGGTTATCTTTTTCCTGGTGAGAAACACTGTTTTTTATCTAACAGTTTTCCTCCTAGAGTAGCACAGAACTCCACTACTCTAAATTAGGACACTTTATCTTAAGGCTTCATAATCTTATGAGACTATAATTGGAAAGTTTATAAAAAAAAAAAAAACATGGTGTTGGGGTTGGGGGCAGGGGGTAGTCTGCTTTGTAAGCCTGGCGGCTGAGATAGAAGGAGGGGATGAGAAGGGAGCAGCAGAATTACGCCATCACGGCTAGCCAGACTCCGCTTGACAGAGCCGTTTAATATTTTGACAAGACAAAATATAAAGCAACATTTTATTCTGTAGAGACTTCACTAGACACAAGCATGGAAGTGCTTGTGATCAATAAAGTTTGCGGTGGAGAGTGATTTATTTACAGTGGGGTATTATGTAGAGAAAGAGCTGTGATATTTCCACAGGCTTTGACGGCATAATGGGCCCCTCTCAATCCTTATACGGAAGGGTTAGATTGTCATGGTTGCTCAGGCAGTATTCAAAACGTTATCTGATCAGCCTTAAAGACTTCAGAACGAGACGGATGATTAGTTACCCTAAACGATCCTCATCATGCAGAAATTGATGATTTAATATAGTCAATGACAGACGATTCCATTTGTACTAGATAAAGTGTCTGCGGTTTGTATCAATCATAATAGAGTTATTATTGAGCATAAAAGAAAAGCATGTTTAATATCATTAATTCCAGATATGTCGCTTTCCACATCTGGCATTCATCCATAGGCCAGAAGCACTCCAGGCTATCGCTCCTGCCTCTGTGCCGGCGACTCCAGTGTGTTTTGTAATTTCAAAATGTTTTTCAGCACCTCCAGCTAGGCGCAATAACAGTTTACAGATTACCTATGTCATCACATTTTGACAAACTTCTCAATCTGATGTGACCTTCATCTTTAGCCATCTGCTTGCCTTTGTTTCTGCTCTTTTTTTTTTTTTTTTGATAAACCTCTGCAGTTTAAAGCTGTAGTAGTTGGTTCCATACACACTGTACTTCTAGGTCAATGTTTCACCTGTGTAGATCCACAAACACTGACTGCAACGTGAAGATGGTGCCCTTGGTTCAGGTCCCCAGTGGTCTGACCCTCCCTCACCCCCTTAGTTATATTTTTCATCATTCACGTCAAATGCATTTTGATTGTATGGAGGGGAAAGCATACCATCAGAAAAAAAGGAAGCACACGTGAGGATTGGGATGAAGGAAGAGGGAGAAGAGAATAGCCGGAAAGTCGGAGAAGTTGGAAAAGTCACGAAAAAGTTTAATTTGTATGGTCATCTCACCTGAAAATCAAGAAACAATGGGAGAGGAACATAAATAATGAAGGATGAAGAAATAAACTTTGGGGGGATGGGTGCACATTTTAACCACCCGGGGCAAATGCTGTTCTCATTATTTTAAAACTCTATTTTCCAAGCAACATTTTGAAACTGCAAAAACTGCTCAAGCCTCAAATATTGGGCATTAACTTTTATGGAGGAAAAAAATACATCTTAGAAGGAAAATGCCTTAAATTATATTATTCTTATTCACACAGGCATCTATAACATTTAGCTCATAAAAGGCTCTGTGATTTGTTTTTATTTACCATTTTAATATTTAGCAAGAAATAATTTGGAGACACTTTTCTACATGTTTATTGAACAAATACAGTAAATAAATATAGATACTATGTG
This sequence comes from Peromyscus eremicus, assembly GCF_949786415.1. Lineage (NCBI taxonomy): Eukaryota > Metazoa > Chordata > Mammalia > Rodentia > Cricetidae > Peromyscus > Peromyscus eremicus. The sequence goes on from NC_081419.1 coordinate 42,305,934, forward strand.
ACAGACACTGTTTAGACAGTGGAAACCTATTGGTGAGAAAAGCAGACAAAATTTCTTAACGACCAAATGCATGCATCATAATATAGATTATTATTGTGAAAGGAATTAGGAGAAGTGACTTCTAAGTAAACCAACTGAAAAATTAAGAGCATGGTTGAAATGACTAACATTGGAATTACAAACACAATCAAGATCTCCATTGTCAGAGGCGTTAGATTTAAGTGCCAGGGGAAGAGCGTGTGGTCACTCTTGGGTCCAATTAAATGCTGCGTAAACATTCATATTTGTTTGCTCAGATTGTGTTTGGTGGGGTAAAAGAGATCTATTTTATATTTATACATTTCAGGGCCAGAGAACAAATTTCAACTTTGGGTCTTACCACCTCATCAGATCGGTTTAGTTACCACAGCTTCAACATAATTGGTTTCACCAGACAGAGCCTTAGATTTTCATATATGGTGCCTTTCTGATTATTTTAGGGGTGACTTACAAATCATGGGAATAATGACATAACTCTATAATAATTCTGTTGTAAAATATTGGTAATATGTAAGTGATACAGGTATACAGGATCACTTACTAGAGTGGTCAAATCAGATTTATTAATACATACTTAGGCCTGTACTACTAAAGGTTATCTGCAACAAAACAAGCTGAAGAATCAGGTTTCTCGTATTCTAACTCCAGCATTCCCTAACTATGTGACATCTAGACAGCTAACATCCAGTTTTCAAAGCGAACCTTGTATGACTGTCTCTCACAAAAGGTACATTAGGAGTCATTCATTTTTATTTTATTATACTATTTTTTGAAATTATGATATAATTACATCTTTTATACCTGCCCTTCCCTTTCTCCAATGCAGCCTATACACAGCCTTGCTTTCTTTCAAATTCGTTGCCACTATTTCAATAATTTTTCACACATATAAACACACACTTGTATATATTTATATATTTAGGAATGTATGCATACATTTTTATATAATATATATTTCCTCTGTACATGTACCCATTAATAAATGTTACCAATACCTTCAAATAGGAATATATATATTTATTAATAATATATATGTAATAAATAAATATATATTCTGCCAGGTGGTGGCAGTGCACGTCTTTAATCTTAGCACTCAGGAGGCAGAGGCAGGTGGATCTCTGTGAGTTCAAAGCCAGCCTGATCTACAGTACAAGCTCCAGGACAGACTCCAAAGATACACAGAGAAACCCTGTTTTGAAAAATACATAAATTAAAAAATATATATCCCTATATATAATATTACATAATGATATAACACATGCCATGTTATATGTAATAGCATCATTTTATATAATATATGCTACAATAGCATACATAGTATTATGTATCTTAAATAACATATATAAGAAAATGTATATTACTTAATATTACACATGTATTCATATTTATATAAATACAGCATACTAAGTCCTTGTAATACTACTTGTGTGTATTAATTTTAGGGCTGACCACTTGGTACTGGATAACCAACTGTGGAGCTCTTATATGTGGAAGACTATTATTCCCACCCTCATCATCCTTAGTTACCTGTAGTTCTTTGTCTGGGGTTGAGGCTCCATAAGATTTCCCTAATTTTTGTAGCATGTCCAATAACGTCATCATTGTTCAGGTCATTTAGGTAGTCATGTGGATAAGACTTCATGGGTATAGCTTTTGGCATTTCTAGGAGACTATGCAATCTCACAGCCATATTTTTGTTCCTATGGTTCTTACAATCTTTCTGTCTCTTCTTCTATGATCCCCGAACCTTAGATAAAGGAGCTGTGTTGTAGATGCATCATGGAGCTGAGCACCACATCATCACTTGCTCATTGAATTTCAATTGGTTGTTCATTTAGGTAAGAGTCTCTATTTGTTACAAGGAGCTAGTTCTCTGATGAGGAGTGATAGCTATTATTGTCTGTGTACATAAACGTAAATATTTGAATGAAGTTAGAAATTATGCTGGTTTACTAAAGTGGCCATTGATTACTCCCAACTCTATGACTTTATTAACCCTGGGTAGCTGACTAGTTTTCCAGTACTAGGCATGATTTCTCTCTTGTTGAGCAGACGTTAAGTCCTATTATAAAGTTATATATGCCATTATTGCACTCTTAGGGATATCTTTCCATGCTGATCATGTGGCTCATAGACATCATACCTGGGAAGGACTATTGGTCACTTTTCTCCCTTGGAAGCTTGCATGGCACCTTTTGGTACCATGAAAGCTAGTCCTGAGGAGGGAACTCTCAGGTCAGAGCTTTCTCAGATCCCCCAGGTCCTGTATCTGAAGTGCATGGTGTCTTCAGCAGTAGGGACTTACCTTCCATTTCCAGGAGACAACCGAGAGCCTTAACAATAGGTTATCATATTTGGAAAGTTTCTTGGTTAGCTCTTACCAACAACTCAAAAGAGGGATCCTCATGCCTTGTGTTGGGATTTTGTTAGATAATCTATGCCTCTTGTCAGGAATATTGTCACCCCAGATGGGAAATTTTGTTTACACAGATTTTATGTAGATAGATAATATGCTTCCTCCTGGCTTTTTCAGACATCCCTACTGTTACGTTACTCTCCTCTCTTCTTTTATTATATTTCTCTCTCTCCTTCCTAATTAATGTCCCCTCTTGTTTTCCCTTTACACGCTCCATCACTTGTACCCTGTTATTCCTCTTTCTATGTCTATCTCCTCACCACCATCCCATGGGCCCTTTCTAATTTCCTGTTTTCTGGAGTTTCTCCAGGTTCTGTTGTGTCTATCCTGAATGGTCCTATAAACTTGACTAGGAGGAAGAGGAAAGGACAGATACGAAGACATACAGAAAAATCTATGGTCATGTGGGATAGAATGACACCAACTTCCATACAATCTGGAACCTCAGCATGCTTATTATGTACAGCCTAGTGGAAGAGTAAGCTTGTCTTTGTAGGAGGTCTCTATAGGTCAGCAGTCTCAGGCTATAAAAAAGTAGGGGGAGGAAGCTGCTGTTGCTAAATTTTGCACACACTGATAAATCATTCACAAACACTCATATTTGCACACAGAACCAATATTTGTGCTTGGAGCAAAGAAAGAATTTGTCTTTACTCTGAGCTTCATTCTCATAGGTCTGAGACATTGGTCCTTGACATGGCTGTGCCCATATCAACAGTAACACACACTGGAGAATTCATTTGCTCACTCATATTCACTGAGTGCTTCTTCAGCTCTCCACAAGATTATATACTGACATCTGAAAATTTGAAGCTAGGAACTTCAGATAAGAGAGAACATGTAGCCTTTGTCTTTCTGGGTGGGGTTATCTTGCTCAGCATAATCTCTGTGTCTATACATTTACTTGTAATAGTCATTATTTCATTTATCTTTACAGATGACTAGTGTAATATTCATTATTTCATTTATCTTTACAGATGAATAGTATTCCATAGTATACATGTACCACATTCTCATTGTCCATTCATTAGTTGAAGGATATTTACTTTATTTCCTTCCTGGCTATTGTGAATAGAGTGGCAATGAGCAAAGCTAAGCAAGTGTCTGTAGGGTAGGATGTAGAGTCCTTGAGCATATGCTATAATAATAAAAACAATATAGTACTGGCATAAAACAGACATGTAGAACAATGTAACAAAATTTAAGACTCAAACATAAGTATATGTAACTGCAGATAAATAATATTTGACAAAATGCCAAAAGTACACTCTGGCAAAAAGACAACATCTTCAATAAATGGTGCTGGGAAAGCCGGAGTCTATGTGCAGAAGAATGAAATTAGACCTATATCTATTTATTGCCTTGGACATAAACTGGCTCTAGGTAGATCAAACACCTAAATGTGAACACTGAAAATGCTAGAAGAAAACATAGGCAGTGACCCACATGACATAAGTGTGGGAAAGATTTTTCTGGATAGGGCTCCATTTGCTCAGAAAATGCTAAGTGGGGCCTCATAAAACTAAAAATCTCTTCATAGCCAAAAAATAATCAATTGAAAATTGAATGAAGATGAATCTCATCAAAACTGATAGATTCTTGCCATCTATATATCTGACAAAATATCCATATCTAGAATATATGAAGAACTCAAAAAAGAGTCTAACGTGCAAGTGACCTATTCAAGAAATTGGCCTAGTACCTGAACATAGAGTTCTCAAAAGAGGAAAGTTAAATAGCTAAGGAATATCTCAAAACATGTTCATTATCCATAGCAATTGGGGAAATGCGAATCAAAGCAACCTTGAGATTTTATATTACCCCCAATGAGAATTGCAAAGATCAGCAAAGCAAACTTCAACAAATGCTAGAGAAGATACAAGAATCAGGGAACCTTCAGTAGCTGTTGGGATTCAAATGGGTTCAGCAATTCTAGCAATCAGTGTGTAGAACCTTCCAAAAGCTAAAAGCAATTCTTCTATATGACCCAGTTATCTCACTCCTAGGGATGAATGCTTTTTTAAAACATCCCAAAGGGGCAAAACAAAACAAAGCACCTCATTTCATAAATGACAAACTAGACTCCCAAACAGAAAAGTTATGCAAAGTTGGTCTATTTAACATTAGAAACAGAATAAGGTCCATGTTCTCAATTGCTCATCTGGGATCTTTATTTTCCATGAAATAATTTAGTAACTATGCTTTGATAACCAAGGCATACCTAAAAGACAACATCTAATAACATGTGAGTACAAAATTATGTACTTTTCTTACATGAGAATTCGTTCATTTCTCAAAAACCAGCATTCTTGAATATCTTCAAATTCCTTTAAAAAATAAAGAAAAATTTACACAAAAAACATTCCAATTTTTTTAATAATAGATTCACACTACTTACAGATTTTAAACTAAAGTTAATCAGAAACTATGATGTTAATAGAACATGTAGAGTTTGACATTTTGGTTCTTAATCTAAAGAATGATTCAACATTCAGTATCAATATAATGTTGTTAAAGAGTTAAAAATAATAAATTAGAGGTATGTTTTAAAATATAACTTGTTTAGGTTTTAAAGTGCTTTTTAATTACCAAATACCCTTCCAAAAGACAGCAGACACTGTAAACAAATACTCCTGCTGGTTGAAATACTCCTTTTTCGTTGATGATTTAGCCTTGACGCCAGAATATATGTAAGAAAAATGTCAATCAATTTTTGACATCCAAAATATTTGTGCCAGACACACACAGGACAGGTTCACAAAGCAAGTGACCATAACATCGCCTAATGCCAAAACCAAGTGCTTCCTGAATCACAGTCTAAAAAGGAGACAGTTTCAGTTTTAAGCTTCATATAGATTTTACTTTGGTCACTAATCATTTGTGTCTTCAGTATGTATGTTTTAAATGAACAGGCCATTTTGCTTGAACAAAAATCATTGTGCTGACAATTACTATTTAGATTTGATTTTTGCTATGCGACTGTAGATTTATAAGCAAGAATAAATGGAAGTTATATGGAATCAGGGAGGATGTGGTTCTCTATTTCAGTTCACAAATCTAAAAGGTTAACTGCATCCATCATGAACTTGGTCAGCTGGCAGAGAAACTTAACTTACAACAAAAATTATGAAGGCAGTCATTCTGATGTATATGCACGAAGATGTAAAAGGTTTCCCAATAAATTTAGCACTTCAGAACAATCGTTAAAAATAGCAAATAATGATTCAAATGAAAACAGTAAAAAGTGCTGGTTTGAATAATTTTCTTTCTCCTCTTTTAAAGAAAGGGATACTATTCTAAAATTTGTGGGGGCTGTGGGAGAGGGAGGAGGCATACACAAGAGTGTATAGATCACATGCTCATATTCATACTTGCAAAAGTCAAAGCAGGATGTCCATATCCTCCTCTGCTGCTTTCTTCCTATGCCTTAAGAGATGTCTCAAACTGAACCGGAAGCTCTTGGGCAAGTAAGCTCATAGGAGCTGCCCATTTCTGCCTCCCAGTGCTAAGATTACAGGTATATATAACACCTGGCTTTTTCTGTGAGTGCTTGGTATTTGAACTCAGATCCTCCTGCTTACAAAGCAAGTTTTCTTAGTCAGTGGACCCTCTTCCCAAGGATGCTATCATAATCTGTCTTATCATAGTTAGAAGTCATAACAGGCTTTTCATCTGTAGAGGTTTCTCATGTTATATAATTTTACGACTTAAGAATAATGATAAAACTTGTTATTTTATCAATAAAATTGTTGTTATATAGAGATGCAAGGTGTGAGAGTTTATAAAGTTTTGACTCTGGTTTCCTCCTAATTTCTGTACAGTCATTTGGAATTCCCTGAACATTCTTTACTATTCCTCTTCTCATACACAAATACTGTGTTTTCATCAAGTACTAAACTAAAATCAGCCATGAATCATTCCTTGGATGGTTTGGTGTATTCATTTTGTCTACTTTATGAATTTCAAAAGCACTAATTTGTGCTACATCATCCCTAAACATTTTAAACAGCTGTGTTCTGTGGAAGAAAAATTATACATGCTTCTGTCCGCCCCTTTAAGCTATGTGGGTACAGTAAATAAGGGTGGGCATCTAAGATACAGGATGCCAGTGTCCTCATCCAGGTTGAATCACTTGCCTGCTTCAAAGCTTAGCGTTGGTTAATAAAGTTCTCTGGAACTCAACTCCCTAATCTTAAAGGAAAGTAATTCATGTTGTCTGAGAATGCCATAAATAATATAAAATGAAATAATTCATATAAAACACTAATCCACAGTTAGGAAGAGAGATCAGAGCATAAAGTACTTGTTTCTCATGTATAAAGGATTGAATTTGGCTTGTCAGAAACCACCTAAAATCTACTCTTATGGTACATTCATTGTGACTCCAGAGTAGAAGAGAGGAGAGTCTAAGACAGGCAGAATCCAGATGCTTCCTGACCGGCCAGTCTAGCCAAGATGGCAAGCAGCAAGTTCAATGAGAGACTCGTCTTAAAAAACTAAGGTGGTGAGTGATAGAGGAGTACAGGCCTCATCCACCTCTAACTTCCACACACGCCCACATGTGCACACACATATACACCACATTCACACAAAAGCAAGTAAATAAATAACAACCAGTGGTTGGCATAAAATATTATCTAGTGAAAGTGCTACAAAAGGCATTAAAAGCTTCTCAGACATGCTGGTACATCAGTAAAGTCTACACTTCTTCAACAGCAAAGTCACATCACAGTAAGCTTTATATTCTATTTTATTACATTTATTTATTTGTGCATGGAAGTGTATGGAGGTCAGAGAACAATTTTCAGGAGTCAATTCTCTCCTTCTACTCTATGAGTCTCAGGGATCAAATTCGGGTCCTCAGGCTTAGTGGCAAGTGCCTTTCCCCACTGAGCCATCTCACTGACTCTGTATTCTTGATAATAGGCTGAATAAGAGAAGTAAATTTACTAAACTTATCAAGCAAGGAGAGAAATAAAAATCAGATAAGATGGGATTGAATAGAATTGACCCAATATTTGACTAAATTCCCAGGGTCATTCATGTAGCCCAATCTGGAAATCTCCACTAATAATATTTAAAGGAATAAAAACAAGCGATAAACTGAGGATGAAAAATATGGCATTTAAATCATAAATAATGCAAAGATGAGTACATATATAGCGCCTAAAGAAAAGGGTAAACGGCGTATTCTACATGATGTGGGTGGGGAGACAGAAGCAAAGGTTTAACGTCCACATGCACTTCCTTTCATAAAATGACTCTAAAAGTAAGCAGATAGCTTTGAACAACTATGCTAAGCTTTCCAACATCAAGTAGGAATAAAATAATAAAATTTAAAGAAACTACCAACCTGTTCATAAAAAAGAATTCCCTCCACCTGCTAACTGGTACATTAACCACACACACACACACACACACACACACACACACACTTTATGATTTAGCTGTCTAAATCATAATGTAAAAATCTCTATCAATAGCTTGAAAATCAGAGATATCAATAAGTGTACAATACTGTAAATAGCAAATCTAAGAAATATTCTTAAAATAATCCGAATATCTAGAATCTTACAAACTAGCAGTGAAGTTCATGTGTATAATTGAAACTCTGACTTGGATCTGGTTGCAGTAAGGACAATCATTCACTTGTTGCTTTAACTTTTCCAAGGTCCACTGTTCAGTGGCCCATTGTCATAGATAATTCTGCTTATGTGTATCTTGTCACCAACCCATCAGGTGCAAAGAAAAATGAGCCAACAGTCAGCACCGGGGGTTGTTGAAGTGGCAGAAGGTTTAGTTCTGTAGAACAATGGCTTTAGCTTGACATTGTGTGATTGGAAGGTAAAATACTGTCTTTCCTAAAAGCATGTGTCCACAACAGAAATGAAATCATGTACCCATTCCTCAAAGAGAATGGGGATTCTGGAATTCTATCAGAAAAGGTGCTATGAGTCACCATTGTGTTCCAAGTTTGTTTTTCAATTATTTTTGTTTTGTCTTATAAGAGATATTATAAATTATTTTGTGACAGCTCCCCTGCCTTTCTCTTCACATATACACACATGCCAAAATAATGCTCCTATATTTGGCACCCTGTAGTCCTTGTGTTTTAAGAAGTGTCACATTCTTCACACTGAATGGCAAGACTGAATTGTCAGCACATAGTCTATATGTAGCCCTCTACTAAGACTGAAGTCCCACTAATTGCAAATTGCAAAAAAAAAAAAAATCAAAAAAGTTGATGTCTTAGTTAAGGTTCCTATTGCTGTAGTAAAATTGCATAACCAAAAGCAATTTGAAGGGGTGAGTGAGATATTTCAGCTTTCAGTTCTACCTGACAGTCCATCATTGAAAAAAGTCTGGGCAGGAACTCAAGGCAGTGACCTGGAGGTATGAATTGGAGCAGAAACCATGGAGTAGTACTTCTTTCTGGTTTGTTACTCAAGGTTTTGCTCAGTCAGTTTTCTTATAGCACAGAGGACCGCCAGTCCAGGGGTGCCACTCCCCACAGTGATTTAGGTCCTCCCTAATCAACCATTAATTAAATACCCATTGGCCAATTCGGTGGGAGCATTTTCTCAATTGATGTTCCCTCTTCTCATCTGTTTATAGCCTGTGTCAAGTGGACAAAAACTAGCCAATACAATGGATATATGTACAATATAGATGTTATGAAAACATCCAAACAATGGCCGAATGGTGATTAGGATAAAGCAGAAGAGAAAGAAGGAATATTCTCATGGGTATCAGGGAAAAGAAGAGTCAGGGATACCCTAAATAACCAGAGACTGACAGTATGAATCTTTCTCAGCCTTCTTTCCAAGTAAACATGTTGAAAAAAATGGACATACATAAGTGAAAAATGCAAACATCGAAAATATCTTCAGCAGTTCCCAGTCCGAGACTCCATCTGCCAATCCCCTTCCCAATTCTCCTTTCAATCTTTGACAATGCCATGCTCCATGACAAAAGTTTGCAATGTGGAGCATTGTGCATGACAAAATTTTCACTTACTATAGTTACTCTGAGGCATAGCATTAGCAAGTATAATTGAGGATTTAAAAAATATCAAAACAAAATAAATTCAGAACTCCAAATAACAGGTACAGAAGAATATTGTTTTAATTAGCATGTTTCTCGTGGCTAACAAAGCACATCTGTACATTTATTTGCATGAATCAAGTTAGATTTTGGCTGTCTCTGACCTTCAACCAACTCATGACTATCTTATTAATTGATAGATTCAGATATGCTCTACACGGGGGTGCCTGAAAGAGTTCAGTGTAACTTCACTTGAACAAGGCACTCATTTCTACCTAGTAATATCCCCTGCCCACTCACCTCCTTTTCTCAGATGTCTTCTGTAGCACATTTCCCTATCTGTGCTTTGCAATTTTCCTTAGCAGAGAACTCACATACTCCTTGTTTATTTCTCCAGTTGTAACTAACATGTGAGTTTGGGAATTGAATAAATCATATCTGCAGTTTTAATTATTACTCCCAGCACTTAGGCTTGTACTTGATGGCTTGCTTTCAGTTACTAAGACAAAGTAGTTTAGATATCTTAAGAGCAAAAATGGTCCATTTGCCACAGTTCTGGAGAATAAAAAGATATCTGTGGAGGAGTGTGGTCAGGATCTAGTGAAAGCCTACATCCAGCTTATACAGTGCCAGCTTCTCATTATATTACCACACTGCAGGGAAAGAATGGGATAGCTCTATTATCTCTCTTCAGGGAAGCATTGATGTCACTCCTAAAGGCTCCTCTTCATAACCTATTTGCCTCCTAATCCCTACCTCTTAGTCCCTACCTCAAAATATTCTCCAGACTGACATTTAGATATAAACTTAATGAATTTGTAGGGAAGCAAACATTAAACCCATAACCCATAGCACAGCAGTTATGTACAATGTGTTTATTCAATAAATTAATAAGTAAGTAGTGAAGGCCAGTCTTTTGGAAGAGCAGGCAGTTTTCTTAATTGTTGAGCCATTTCTCAACCTATACAATGTATCTTGATCATAGCCCTTTCTCATTCTTCACTCTAATACCTCCTAGGATTATCTCTTATATCTCCCTTCAAATTTCACCTCTTCCATTTATAATTATTTGATTACAGTTTTAAGTCACTGAGTCCAGTTAGTGCTATCCATGTGTACACAGACAATGTGTCATCCTCTGGGGTAAGAGCAATCCACCATTATCCACATCCCTAAAGAAACTATCAATTTTCGGCAGCCATCACTGCCAAAAGCTCTCCAGCTAGGGATGGGACCTTGGGAACTCCTCCCATCTCCCATACCGAAATTTGTCATTGGATTCATCTTGTGTGGACCTTATGTAAGTAAGTATAAGTTCTATGAGTTCATGTGCACAATGGCCACGTCATGGTCAGATGACATTTCACCATATTCTTTCCCATTCTCCAGCTCTTACATGCTATCTACCTCCTCTTCTTGAATGTTCCCTGAGACTTTGTGAGTGCATAGGTCTATCAACCTATGGCTGATCACCCATCATCACTTATTCACAGCATTTTTAACAGTAATGGGTCTCTGCATTAATCACCATCCACTTCAATAAGAAGCTTCCATACCAAAGTTGGGAGAGTTTTCTGATCAGCTCAAAACTGATTTCTGTGTGTCTTGCAAAATATGTGGTATCTTCAAAAACAGGGTCTTATCTCTGGTTATGGTAGACAACCAATTACAATGACAATAGCCTATACTGCTTGGGGTGCCACTAGAGCCTCTCTGACCACTAACGTGTAGGGAAGTAACCAACACTTAGCACTGAGAACTTCTAATGAGTGTCTTCAGGGAAAAGTAGCTTACTAATGTGGGAAAATTCTATTCAAACTTCTCTTGTTTAAAAGATTTATATTTTTAATTATCTTATAAACTTGTGGGGTTTCATAAAGCTTTGTCACGCATCCTTAGTTTCGGTTAACCCCACTCCTATCATTATCTCTACTTAGGTCCTTAGCTCTCAGCACACTCCACCCATCCTCATACATTCTGTCCCCTTTTCCGTTTTTATTTGGATTGAAAGATGACAGATTTCTAGCTAGCCTCTTTATGGATACTTCATTTGGTTAAGCCTTCCTTCGCCTCCTCATCACTCCAATACCTGTTGAAGTCTTTTGCCTCCAGTATCCCCCAACTCCACTTTCATTTCATCTATATTCTACTGCCCACTCCATAAATTCACTCCCTCCACCAATGGTCCATTTCTAGTTGACTAGCTCACATGCATACTCCCTGTTAAACATGCAAAACAAAAGATTTAAAGCTATGACATTTATATGTAAAATAACATGTAGAGTATGTCTGTAGAGGTCTGAGTGGTACTTCTCAGTGTAATTTTTCCAGTTCTATTCATTTACTTACACATTTCATGAGGCCATTTTTTTATACCTGAATAATGTCCCATTTATGTATATGTACCACAGTTCCTTATTTGTTTGACATCTTGGTTGATGCCATTTCTTGAGAATGACACAGTAATGGAGGGTAGAGTTTTATAACTTTCCTCCCTCAGCCACTCTTTATGACTTGTGGTCTTAATGAAGGACTCAGGAGACTGTGTTTGTGAGATCACCCACTGTAAAGGTTTGTACTCTGGTGTTATTATCAAAATATTAAAAAAAAAAAAACAGTGTCTCCTTAAAACTCTATTGTCTTTCAACATTAGAATAAAAAACAAGTTAAATCATTTCTTTACTCTGAGAGGGAAAACCAGGGCACAGTCACATTCAAATCAAACTTCCACTTCTTTCTATGGCCTCCTTTTCATCCTGGAGTGTGCAGCATAACTGTGACTGGCTACATCTTCATCAGTGATCTCTTCTGATCTGTCATTGTGCCAAGCCTTAGATTCCCCCCTGACCTCTTTAATTCTAGGGTCTCCACGGCAACTCATGCTGCTCCTTCGGTGGCCTCTCACTGTGCCACCTCAGTTGATTTCCATGACCACCTCCTACCTTCAAAGCCATTATGATATGAGAGATGCTTATATATTAGTGAGTTTAGTTGCCTGAATGAGATGCTGCTTTGGTTTTCCTGAACCACAGTTTCTGTGTGCTGACCCAGAGGGAATATTCCCAGAAGGCTTAATGTCAATGATGTAAGTCCCTTTAATCACTTCTAATTTATCAGCCTCAGCTAACCAGCATTGACCATGCCAGCAAAGCAAAGGTTTCACTTCTGTGGATGCTAATTATCACTGATTCTTCAGATCTAGCTGACCAGACTCTACATATTCTTAATTCAAAATATCACACAAATGGCAAGTATAGTCTTTGTTTCCCTCTGAAACTTCATAAGTCAATACTCCATCATCTGCATCTCTTTCAGCATTCCTATCTGTCAAGCTTTCACAACAACAGCTCATTAAACTCTGAGTACTCAGTAGCAGTTCCTGCCAAACATTCCAAAGTCATTCCACCATCCTCCCCAAAATGTGGTCATGTCTGTCACAGCAATATCCCATGAACTTTGTACCAACTTCTTTCTATCTTTGTTTGTTTTCTATTGCTTTGATTAAAAAAAAAATGGCCCAAAGCAATTTGTAGAAGACAGAGTTTATATGGCATACAGCCTACCATCAGGTGAAGCCAAAGCAGGAGTTCACCGCAGGAACATGAGGGCCATAACTGAAGCAGAGGTCATGGAGAAATTCTGCTTAGATCCTGCTTCTCATGGCTTGCTTGGCCTGCTTTCTTAGATAACCCAGGACTGCCTTTCCAGTGGTGGCAACACCCACAGTAGGCTGAGCCCTCCTACAAAAACCGTTGACCAAGACATGTCTACAGGGAAGTCTTACAGGGGTATTTTCTCAATTAAGATTCTCTCTTCCAGATTATGCCTAAGTTCCTGTCAAGCTGGCAAAGCCCAGATAAAACATCATTCTTAATAATCTGTTTTTTTTTTCCCACACACTAGTGTTAGGTTCAAATGCACTATCAATTTTTTGAAGTCGAGGACAATCTTATTATTGCATGTCCACTTTCAATGTGGCATATATGTGAGCACATACTTAATCTGTAAGCACCTACTGAAAATACTTTGTTATCTAAAAGAAACTATCACGGCCATTAGGAACAGAAAAACAAACTATCCACAGTAGTTTCGTGACAGATAAAGGGGTGATAATTACATAATGTGACGTAAGATTCTGGATCATAAGAGTTTAGAATATTTGCTCAGAAAGACTGCCTAGCAAGAATTGTGTCCATATGTCAAGGGACACATCCAGCTTATGTTGACCATTCCAGGATTATACTGAAGCTACAGTACTCACATTTCAAGTCTGTGCTGCCTCTAACATACAGTGTCTGTTTGTGGAATAGCTGGATTCAATGAGGAGCTAGAGAACAAGGACGCCCTTTGTGCTGCTCAGTACAACTCTGTCTTCCAGAGCACAAAGCAGGGAGCTTAAGGGGGGGAAAGACAATTTTGAAATATAAACGAAAAATCTGATGCAGACACAGGCCTGGGGGTATGCATATAACTTTGGGCATGGTAAATGCAACATGTTTATAGGGTATTCAACTAGGAAGAGAAATTGTGAGTTTGAAGTTGAGAGAAAGGTTTATAATAATCAAATGAATTCACGCTCTATCAAAGTGCAGGTAGGTAAAAATCATGAGAAGACAAAATAGCCAAAGTAGAAAAAATAGATAAAATAAAAAAGGAACAATTTTACTGAAGTCCAACATTTAGCATGTGATTGAGGATACAGAGTCCACAAATGACTTAAAAGTTAGTAAAAATTAAGCAAAAGGAGAATTAGAGGAACATTTCAAAGCATTCTGAAGAGAAATGTTTATGTGCAGCAGAGGGTTCAAACTAAATAAATGCTGAAAATATGGTCCTCTGGGTTGTTGTGAGTATATCACTGGAAATGTCAGTGAGTGGGATACAGCAGAGAAGTGGAGTTGTGAGCCTATTGAATCCGAAGAAATCTGTGCAAGCACTGCTGCACCCTAACGCTCCCTGTGAACAGACGGAGGCTAACGTTTCCCTGTGAAGTAAAGTCCTAAAGCAGCAATAATCAGGGCAATGAGGAGCATGGGGCAAGCGTCAGATTGGGAGTGCTTTACAGATAAGTGAGAAAGCAGAATCAGCTCTTTGGTGTCTGGACAGACAACATGAAACTTCCTAAGTTGTGCGGCAATCTAAAGGGTGGGAAAGAAAGAGGACTTTAATCGTCCAGGTCTCTCATTCTCCCATCCTACATCTCCTTTAGCCATTGGTCCAAGTTTACCATGCACATTACAAACTTACTCTTCCCAACTACAACCACACAGCCCTGCAGAACAACTACTACAACAGCATCCCTCAACTCAGTCCTGAGAGACAGAAAAAGCTGAATCCCTTGGAAGACTCTGTAGAATGGCCATGACATCTTCCTGGGTCCTGGGTAAATATGACCACATCATTCATTCCAAAGCCCATCCTTCTCATCCACAAAAGCTACCAGCTGATTCCACAGCAATGAATGTAGAGGCTCTCCAGCTCTCCAGGGAGCAAGTGGCAATTTTAAGGGGAAGCAGGAGACAAGTAAATCTGAGTTCTGTAAATTGGATGTAACACCAGAAGGAAGTAAATTTCAAGGGCTCCATCCTGAAATGTGGCTGAGAATGACAAAAAGGACTTCAGCAGAGGTGGCATTGGTCAAAGCATAGTACATGTTTATGGACAACGCTGCACACATATACAACAGTTCAGTGAACCTCTCTGAGCCTCCGTGCTCATGTATATAAAGTATAAGTATATAAACTTCATAAGGTTATTATGAGTTACTATATAAACTTGCTGTGTTATTTCCATCACATACTAGTCACCTTCAAATATGTGATAGGACAAAAAAGTTGTTTTTGTTTAAAAAATTGATATACATTTATTTTATTATGTGTGTGTGTGGAGGTCAGAAGATGACTTATGGAAGTCATCTCTCTCCTTCTGCCACCTGGGGTTCCAGAGATTGAACTCAGGTCATTAGGATTGGGAACAAGTTCTCTACCTTTCGAGACATAACCAGCATTCAAAGTAGTATTCTTTAATTCCATAGATATTTATGCATCATTTTATGGTGAATTTAAATAAATTATAGGTATGGAAAACACAATCTGTGATGATAAAGAAATATTGTATGACCAAGCAAGACAGCATAGTTTTATAATCCCAGAACTCAGGAGGCTGGGGCAACAAGATCATAAGTTGAGACCATCCTGGAATATATACATAGTGAGTCCCTGTTTTATAAAATATAACAGTTTTTGATCAAGTAAAGGAATTACCTTATAATTAGCACTTAACTGTTGTTAGTTTATTGATCAATCAGAAGGAAATGTTAGATCAAATAAAATAAGCATATATACTTTACATGAACAAAAATATCAGCAATGCTTACTTAAAATACGTTCTTTTATTTAAAAATATATATTTATTGTGTCTTTTCCTGTGTGTGTGTGTGTATGTGTGTGTGTGTATGTGTGTGTGTATGTGTGTGTGTATGTGTGTGTGTGTGTATGTGTGTATGTGTGTGTGTATGTGTGTGTGTGTGTGTATGTGTGTGTGTGTGTGTGTGTGTACACTGCATGCACGCCCAGTGAGACTAGAGGAGGGGTTTGGATCCCCTGGAATTGGAGTAACAGACAGTTGTGAGCTACAAAATGGTTGCTGGGAAACAAATCCAGGTCCTCTGCAAGAGCAGCAAGTGATATTAACCTCTAGGCCATTTCTCCTGCCACTTAAAATATGTTCTGTAACCAAAAAAGTCACTATATCTGGGCTTTAATAAGTGTTTGCTGAGTGAATGGAGAAATAAAGAAGTGATTGAAGACTGTTAATATTGACTGTTCTGTCCACTGGGTTGCTAATTCCACATCTACTATTAGCTTAAATCTTTATATAACATTTTTGTTCATGTGTGTGTATGTATAAATGATATGATCATCTTGTGGGGGTGGTGTGGGTGTTCATTCACATGTGAATATGGCACATATGTAGAGGTAAAAAGACAACCCTGAGATATTGTCCTTACCTTCCACTTTATTAGAGACAAGGTCTCCTTGGTGTTTACGACAGGCCAGCTGACCCCTGAGCTTCAGGGTATTCTCTTATTGCCACTGCTCATGTGGCTCAAGGAGTGGTGAAATTTCAGATTCACACTACCTAGTCAAGGTAGTCAATGTTTACATGAGTAGTGGGGATTTGAATGCAGGGGCTCCTGCTTCTGCAGCATCAGGAGCCCTGGCCTCCAGAACTAGTCTCAAGCCTTAAACTCTTCAATTAACCTAAAGTAAGGGAGGAAGTCTTGTGGAGGCTTCATCTATAGGCCCTGAAGTATGGGGCTAGTTCTACAGGATCAGGTGAGATTGTAAAGTACTAGGAGTTGATGTTGCTATCATGGTGTGCAGTTTTTGGTAGGGCCTCTGTGCTCCCATGTCTGTAAGCCTAGGATTCTACAATATACTTCGTTTTAAGCACTCAGTTTCCCTCCAGAAATGGAATTTACCCGTAACTTTCAGCCATAGTATTAGTTTTTGTTTCTGTGCCTGCATTTTTCAGGAAAAGGAAGGCTGGACTTCATCCTTTGACATAATAGCCTGCTTTCCTATTCCTAGTGATAGACAGCACCAGAAGGTAATACTCTCCCAATTTGGCCCAATGCAACTGTTAACCTAATTTCATTCCAGCTGGATAACAGACAACATGAGTGGCATCATCCCAGGGCCCACAGGTTCCTTTGGAAACAACAGTGGATAGTTGGCTGCCTCTCACAAAGACTCGAGCTAAAATTGGATCATTTCAGCCAGCCTGTGATCTTGTAGCTTCCACCTCTGTCCTTTTCTTCACCACTAGGCTATTTTTGTAACAGAAATTCCAACACATCAGACAATCAAGCCCATTGCAGGTAGAGCATGCCCACCTAAACCACAATATCTTCTGTTGGTATCAGAGATTATGTGAAGTTGTTAATTACACTGACTCATTCTCATATACATTTTCTAGAGATACAAAGTGGTCATGTTTCTAAAAGACAAATAATGTGAAATTATGTATTAGTTTCAATTCCACAGCTTTTTATCACCTCTTGATTCTTTGTTTTTAATATCAAACTGAACATTTCCAAGCCTCAGGTCCTTGCTGTGGACAGCTTTTTGACCTGAACAGTTCAATATATTGGAATGCATAATGGTTTCACAGCCAGCCATGAGTTCAAATTCTATCTGTGAAAATTACTCTGTGTCACTTCAGAAAAGTTACTCACTATTTCCTGGGCTCCAATTCTTCAGTACTAAGAATGAGGTTGATAATACTTGCCACAGAGGTTGTTTGAGAAATAAATGTGAAAACAGATCAAAACCATTTAGACCAGTACCTTGACCTAAGGAAAAGGTAATCCCCTCCCTCTTCTTTAGTTTCCCCTGGTAAAATGAACAAAAGATCAGACTTCAGAATCAATCACAATCAGTTCTACTCTTGAATATATCCTACAATTTTAATAAACCACATCAATATAAGAAATATGACTGTGAAAACATAATTGGCTGCATTTTTCTTCTTACATCAACTAAGCAAATTCAAACAATTTCATAAATTGGAAGCATTTACAGACTTTTTTTTTAAAGAAGTTTCTTTCTTCATTTATTTATTTACTTTTTTGCAGTCCCTGGTCATTTTGAGTGTGCAATCAGCTTTATTGTTGTGGCACAGTTTGCAGCTGTGAGATCTTGGTATATAGGAAGGAAAAGACACCTTCGAAAGTGTTAGGGGTTGTATTTGCTTTCGTGAAATGTGGTTATGTTTGAAAAAAATCTAACTGACATCTTAAAATTTGATCTTTTTTGGTTAGGATACATCAAAAATGGTAGAAGAACTTTTCAGATTATGAGGAGTAAAGTCATATATTTCTTTGAACAATCCCTGAAAGAATTATTGTATATTGCATTGAAAATCACTTGAGTGCACACTTCTTTGTACATCAAGACAGATGGCAAAACGTGGCTCTTTCAGCCACTGCCTCAGAAGCTTCTTTCTTAATCTGTGCAAGGCCTTATCCAGGGTATAACTTCTGTGCATTCATCTCCTAGTGTTGATATCTTCTCTTTCCTGATGAGTGATGTCATTCTGTATGCTGTGAAAATATGTTGCTCTGATTGGTTGATAAATAAAGCTGTTTGGCCAATGGTGAGGCAGAATAAGGTTAGGAGGGACATTCTAACTGGAGAGATAGGAGAGAAGAAAAGAGAGCAGGGAGACACTGGTAGCCGCCAGAGGAAGCAAGATGTAAAGGTACCGGTAAACCACGAGCAGCATGGCAAAGTATAGATTTATAGAATTGAGTTCATTTAGGATACAAGAGCTAGCTAGTAAGAAGCCTACCGTGACCATAGTTTAAAAATAATGTAAGCCTCTGTGTGTTTACTTGGGTCTGAGTGACTGCAGGTCCATGGGGCTGTGAGAGCCAGGCAGGACCAAGATAACTTCAACTATACTTTCTACTTATTTGTTTTAAATGATAGCCCTAAATTCTTTGATATGTCACCTTTTGAGAAATCCATCCTGTTCCTTCCTCTTGGACTCTGTAACAATTAAATATTTTAATAGTTTTCAGGCAGACTACATTATACAATATATGACAAAGTACCCCAAAATGAATCAATAATCCCAATAGTTGATCTAAATCCATAAGACTGTAAGAGGAAGCCATAGCAGTAAACCTTCATAGCCTTGGATTTGGCAATGAAGTCTTACATATAACAACAAAGGCATGAGCAGCTACAGCATGGACAGGCAACTTGGAATTCTTCAAAATTAGAAACTTTTGTCCATCATAGTATTACCCAGAACGTGAAAGGAAAACCAGGTGAAATGTTGGTAAACTGTGTGACTGATAATACTTCTAAAATGTGACATGAAAGACTAACAATGCAATTTAAAAGTGAATGAAGGACATGGGTCATCAGCATTTCTCCAAAGAAGACACACAAATGGCTAGTCATTACATTAAAGAAGAAGCTCAATATTTTTAGGAAAATCAAGATCATAAAGCACCACAATTTCAGAGTTCCTAAGGTAAAAAGAAACAGAAGTAAGGTTGGTGATGAACTGGAAAATTTGGAACCTTCATACCCTGCTTACAGAAATATTAAAAGCACAGCTCTTGAAAAAAAATAGTTTGGCAGTCCCTCAAGAAGCTACAGATATTATGATCATTTCTGTTCATAATCCTAAAATATTAAAAACAAAGGCTTGAACTTAAATGTATACTTAATGTACAACAGCTCAGGGCTGTGCTCTCTAGGAAGAAAATTATGCAGCCATAAAAAAAAAAGAATGAAGTGCTAATGCTGGTTTAATGTGGATGGACACACTATGCTAAATTTACAAGCCAACGGTACCAATATTGTCTGATTCTACATATATGGCCTGTGGAGAATACATAGGGGAAATAGATTTGGGAACCTGAGGAGTTGTGGTAAGTTTTTCAGGAATGGGGTTTTTGTTTAGGGCACTGAAAGTGTTTAAGAAATGACATTTGTATAGTGATGATTAGTATGTACACTGAAGACTTTATCGAACAGTAAATTTTGTTAGATGTTATTACCCTTTAAAACCCTAGATAAATTTAAAAGGAGAAACATGCAGATACACAATTATAGCTGAAGCCTTTAGCACTCGTGAATAATTTGAGCTTGTTAACATACCTACAATTCTCCAACTAAGAGTAGATAAATGTTTTCAAATGCACATGGACAGTTTTCCAAAATAGACTATACCCTGAATTGTGAAACAAATCATAGCAACTTAAAAAAATGAAATAATATAAACTTTGTTCTTGGATCACAAAAAGATTAAGCCAGAAATCATTAGCAGCAAAGATACCTGGAAATTCCCAAGATATCTGAAAAATTTTTAGTGTACTTTTTAATCACCGAGGGGTCAAGGAGGAGTCGCGAGAGATGTTAAAAATGTTTTTATTGGATGAAAAATGAAAGCACAAATAGATCAAATTTGGGGGGTTATATCTAAAGTGAAGCTTAGGGGGAAATACATAGCCTTAAATACTTACGATAGAAAAGAAGGGTCTCAGATAAATCAGCTAGTTTTAACCTGATAAAAGTGGGAAAGGGAGAGCACAATAAGCCACAACCAAGTTAAGAAAAAGGGGAAGCAACAGATATGGCTGCAGAAAACAATGGGGTGTGGCACGTAGTAAGATGCTGAGAGGGAAAACCAAAGATGGCTTCAGACGCAAGACCCAGGTCAAGGTCAGAGACTCGGGAGATTATGGGTGTTGTACTCTCACTACATGTGAAGTCCTTTCACACTGTGAGAGTGTTCCCCAGAAGTACACACTCCCCACATAAGGCACAAGACACATGGGCCAAAGAAATGTCCTTACCAACAACCAGCTACGCTCTCTGCTCAGGTTTCTCAGGTTTGTGCCTTCATGTTATAACATCAGTATCTGGACATTAAGTTCCTACTGTGAGTCATTGCAAACTGAGAGGGTTCTGTATTGAATCGGGTGCATTTGCATTTCCTACGCACTTTTAAAACTTTTTAAAGCATGAGTTATATAACACATCTAAACAACTGTCTCAAACATAAACAGTGGTATAATTTTCTAATTATATGACCCTCCTACAAGTTAGTTATAGCTAGCACCTTTTAATATTTCTTTACAAATGTTAGTACCTTGTTATACACACACACACACACACACACACACACACACACACACACACGCGCACACACACTGTATAATATCAACTTTTCATAAGTTCTTACACAAAATTTGAACATCTTAAGGAATATTTTTGTGGGTTTGGTTACTCTGTATGTTTACCAATTTTTAAATCTTGTGTTCTTCCTTCTACTCACCTTTGCCTCCTTTAACCATTCTGCTTTTAGAAGAGAATTTTGATCAAGTTTATGAGTTATTCCTTTATGGTGACTATTTTTGAGTCTTATATAGGTAAACTTTAGCCTCTCCAGGAGAAGATAATGTTCTCCTATGTTCTCTATGGACCTCTAAAATCTATTCTACACGTTACCTGTCACTTTTAGGACTATAATTCACTTTAATTAATTTCTGAGTATAAATATCATAAAACTTTCAATTTTTTGTATTAGCAATCTATTTATTTTTCTAAATTGATATGCACTAGTTCTATTCCATCCTGTGTACATCTTCTGCCTTTCTGTAACTATTTTTCATAAGTAACAGGTCACTTATGTTAGTATGAATGCTATTCTAAGTTCTCTTATGCTCTTAAGATAGGAGAAGTCCAGTATTTTATCCAGTCTTGCTCTAAAATATAATATCCTTAAAACTCCTGACATTTGAAAGAATATGTCCTACTCTATCCCCGGGATCAACTACATAATTTCCAAGGGACTCTGTAAAATGAAAAGTGGAATTTTACTCTGCCTCTTGGCCCAAATCCACTATCCCTATAGTTTTGCCCTCATCCTCCTCAGTCTTCCTTTCCAGCCCATCTCCATTTCTTTCTGAAAGTGACCAATATGCAAAAACACTTTCTACCAAGACCCCAATGGCAACACGGGGCTAATAAAAGGGTAGGTGACTTTTACTATCCTTCCTGTACTCCCTTCGTGTCTCTGGAGATTTAATCTTAGTCCTTCAGTAGCCTGCTTGCAGTAGCCCTTCCTCCCACACATCTCTATGCCCTGCAGACTCTGCCTCTTGGTGCAGAGCCAGGGTTCCTCCAGTTATTTTCCCAGTAACCCCTAATTAGCCTTTCCTTCTAGCCCATCTTCATTCATTTGTGTCACTCACAGACCTGCAGAAACACTCAATGCCAGGAACCCCATAGCCACCACACTTGCCTAGGATCCAGAGTAGGTAACAACAACCAAAGAGAGGAGCACCCATCCTACAAAAATAAAACCAGATAACTATACCAAGAAACACCTCAAACATCATAACTCCAGAAGCCTAGACCCCAGTGCAAAAACACAAACTGGAATGGCCAAGACAGCATGCTTCCACCAGAACCCAGTAATACTATTACAGTAGGTTAAAAAAATGCAACATATCTGAAGGACAAGACAAGGACTCCAAAATAAAAAGCAACTAAAGGTATGTCCGAGAACCTTAAAATCATATAAATAAATGCCTTAATGAAGACAATGAAAATAAAAGGAAAACATTTAAACATTTCAAGTCATAAATAGTATTTAACAAAGAAATAGAATTGCTAAAGAAAACTCAAAATGAAATAAAACTTGAAATAAAAACCTTAGGATGTCAAACAAAAATCTCAGAGATAAACTTCACCAATAGATTACTTGCGCAAGAAAGAATTTCAGGTCTTGAAGACCAGGTAACAGCTCAGTCAAAGAAAATGTTAAATATAAAAAAAAAAAAAATCCAGGCACAAAAAATCCAGGAAATCTGGGACACAATGGAAAGATTAAACCTATGAACAATAGGTCAATAGATATAAAGGAAGAAGAAAGTATTTTTAACAAAATCATGGAAAAAATTTCCCCACTGTAAAAAAGGAGATGCCTATCAAGGTACAAGAATGATACAGAACTCCAAGTAGATTGAATCAGAAAAGAAATTTCCCACAATACATAATAATCCAAACTCTAAATATACAGAACAAAGACAAGACATTAAAGAAGGAAAATAGTGAATGAAGGCAGGAGCAGTAGGATAACAATAGAGACCCCTGAAAGTCAGAAAAGCCTGGATAGTTTTTCTACAAACTCTGAAAGACTACAGCTGCCAGAGCAGACTACTATACCCAGCAAAACTATCAATCAAAATCAAAGGAGAAAGAAATATGTACCTTGATTAAAACAAATTTAATCAGTTTCTATCTACTAATTCCCCTCTACTGAAGGCACTGGAAGGAAAGCTTCAGTCTGAAAGATTAAACACATCCTAAAAGACTAGTAAGTCAAAAGAGGAGGGAAAACACCCACAACCATATCAACAAACCAACAAAAATAAAAAAATACTGCTAATTTATAACTCTCAATATTAATGGTATGAGTTCCATAATGAAAAGACACAGACTAACATAGTGGATTCCAAAACACCATCTATCTTTCTGTTGTATCCAAGAAATGAACCATAACACTAAGGATAGGTATCATCTTAGGGTAAAAAGGTGTAAAAAGGTATAAAAAGGTGAGCAAATGAACCCAAGAAGCAAGCAGATACAGCTACTATTATGTGGAGGCCAAAATGAGGAATCAGATCACCTGGAACTGGAGTTACACTTGGTTGTGGGCCACCTAAAATGGATGTTAAGAACCAAACTGAAGTCCTTTAAAAGATCAGCAAGTGGCCCTAACTGTTAAGCATTTTCATAGGCCCCTCCAATCCACTCTTAATGTTATCATGATGTACTATCATCTATTTGTTTATACAATCATTCCATAAGTATGTTTTATATTTCCCCCTTTATCTCAAGTTTCTATAGGCAAGAAAAAGACAAGTACTATTTTCATGGGACTTATGTCAGAGAAAAAGAAGCATAGGCAATCTATTCATTATTAAGCAATATTAGATAAATAATAATACAGAGATATCCAACTTAGTATGAAGGTTATTCAACTAAGTCCCGAGGAAACAGAGTTCAGGCAAAGCTTGCTGGAGATTCCAACTTGGTTCACAGGAATGCAAATAATTGGACAAGAAAAACAGAGACAAGGCAGAGTGTCCTGCTTCTTTTAACTATTGAAAAACATTTCATTGCATAGATATGCCATAGTTGGATTGCTTCTAGTTAAGAAGGATCATGAATAAGGCTTGATGAACAACCACATATAAATATTTGCATAGAGATATAATGTTACCATTCTTGAGTAGATACCTAACACCAAATTGCTGTTGTTTAGTCAATTTGCTTTTTTAAATAAATGTTAATAAACTTGACATTGCCCTCAGCAGTACATGGGATTAGGAGTTTCCTAAGCATTCACCATTCCTTGCTATTATCAGACTGGTAGATTGGTTTGTTTGTCAATGCTAGGAATAAATGTAGGTCCTCATCCATGCCAAGCATACGCTTTCCCACTGAGCTAGATATATGAGCCGCAGGATCTTTTATTATAGATTTTCTAATGTATTTACAGTAGTTTTGCTTTTCCCTAATGATATAATGATATTATTACATTTTCATGTACTTATTAGTCATGCTTAAAGCTTCTTTGGGAGGAAATTTTCATTTAAATCTTTTGCTCCTTCGTATTAGTTGTTAATTTCCTCATTGGAAAGAACTGTTCCAAAATAAGTGGCTTTAACAAACAATCACAAACATTTATCTCTGTGAATGAAGGTTTCAGTGGCATGTTAGCTTATTGATCAAGCTCAGCTTTTCTCATGAGGTGGCAATGGGGATGTCAAATATCTGATACCTTGACTTGGATTGCAGGACCCATTTCCAAGATGCCTCATTCACAAAGCTGGCAGTAGCTGCTCAACTCCATAATATATGACAGCCAGCTTCCAGAAGAACAATTAGTCCAACACATAGAGAGCAAGATATAAACCTCCTTGGTCTTGAAAGTCTCATGCAGAACTTCAGTGAACTTGCCTAATATTTATACAGTCTAAGTTCATATTTTCCTAAACAATTGTGGTTTCTCTTTTCTTTAGAGTTGAATAATATTCCATTTTGTATGTGTGTCATGTTTCTATTACCCATTCATAGCTGGAACAATATCTATTTAGTTCCAGTAGCTTGTTACAGTAGAAAGAGCAGTAATAAGCATGGATATGTAAATATCTCTATGGTAGGGTGTGAAATTCTGTGGGTATAAATCCAGGCTTAGATTTACAAGGTCATTCGATCACCCAATCGCAGAAGGAAAAAAAAAAAAACAATTGTTTATTCTCCCTCATATGTGTATCTTAGTGTTTAATGTATGTATGTACATGTACATGTGGGATAGTGTAACATTTAGTAGCAAGAATGAGAAAGAGTAATATTAGGTTATGACGAAAAATGGAACATGGTTAAATGACTCAAGGATCATTAAAAAGTACATAAATCTATTTTTTTTCTGGTTTTAACTTTTGTAAATTTTCCTTTTTTTGTGGATAAATGCATAAAAATCTAGTTGATATTGAACATGTAAAATCTGAATCAAAGATTCGTTGTATTAGAATTGCTATTCTAACTTTATAGAAATTCATTGAGATGTAGAGAGTTTGGGACTGGGCAAATGTTTGAGTAGCTATGCTAATGAAGCCACATGCTGCTTTGATTTGTTAGTTCATTGCAATGCAGTGAATTAATAAAAAGTGGTGTACCTTCAATTCTGCCACAGTCTACCCATAACATTGTCCACCTATTTTGTCATGTAGGTAGAAATTACACAAGATAATGACAACAGACAAGAGACCATCCAAGGCCATAAGGACGTTGTCACCCTTGTTATAATTTAATTGGGTTCCCTTTTCTTGAGTTGTTAGAAATATATTTTAATATTGGTTCTTTATCAGACTACAATTTAGAGCTACTTTCCCTGGCCAGTAACCATTTATTAGTCTTTAGTTTGTTGGTCTATTAGTTTTTTGCCTTTTTCCATGAACCAATTTTGGCTTCACTGACTTTACTAAAATGCCCAACAGTCCAATTAAGAAATGGGCTATAGAACTAAACAGAGAATTCTCAACAGAGGAAACTCAAATGGCTGAAAGACATTTAAGGAATTGCTCAACATCCCTAATCATCAGGGAAATGCAAATCAAAACAACTCTGAGATACCACCTTACGCCTGTCAGAATGGCTAAGATCAAAAACACTGAAGACACCTTATGCTGGAAAGGATGTGGAGCTAGGGGAACTCTCCTCCACTGCTGGTGGGAATGCAAGCTTGTACAACCACTTTGGAAATCAATATGGCGCTTTCTTAGAAAATTGGGAATCCATCTCCCCCAAGATCCAGCTATACCACTCTTGGGCATATACCCAAGGAATGCTCAACCACACCACAAGAGCACTTGTTCAGCTATGTTCATATCAGCATTGTTTGTAATAGCCAGAACATGGAAACAACCTAGATGCCCTTCAACTGAAGAATGGATAAACAAAATGTGGTACATATACACAATGGAATACTACTCAGCAGAGAAAAACAATGACATCATGAGGTTTGCAGACAAATGGATGGATCTAGAAAAAATCATCCTGAGTGAGGTATCCCAGACTCAGAAAGACAAACATGGTATGTACTCACTCATAACAGGATACTAGATGTGGAACAAGGATGACTGGACTGCTACTCACATCACCAGGCAGGCTACCTGGAAAACAGGACCCCAAGAAAGACACAGGGATCGCCTAATGACAGAGAAATGGAATGAGATCTACATGAACAGCCTGGACATGAGTGGGGGTAGTGAAGGGCGAGGGTCGAGGGAAAGAGAGCTTGGGTGAGTGGGAGATCCCAGCTGGATCAACAACAGAGAGGGAGAACAAGGAATAGGAGACCATGGTAAATGAAGACCACATGAGAATAGGAAGAAACAAAGTGCTAGAGAGGCCCACAGAAATCCACAAAGATACCCCCACAACAGACTGCTGGCAATGGTCGAGAGACAGTCCGAACTGACCTACTCTGGTGATGGGAAGGCCAAACACCCTAATTGTCGTGCTAGAAACCTCATCCAACTACTGAGGGATCTGGATGCAGAGATCCATGACTAGGCCCCAGGTGGATCTCTGGGAGTCCAATTAACGAGAATGAGGAGGGTTTATATGAGAGATATTGTTGAGACCAAGGTCGGATAAAGCACAGAGACAAATAGCCAAACAAACGGAAACACATGAAATATGAACCAATGGCTGAGGGGTCACCAACTGGATCAGGCCCTCTGAGTGGGTGAGACAGTTGATTGGCCTGATCTGTTTGGGAGGCATCCAGGCAGTGGCACCGGGTCCTGTGCTCACTGCATGAGTTGGCTGTTTGAAACCTGGGGCCTATGCAGGGTCCCTTGGCTCGGCCTGGGAGGAGGGGACTGGACCTACCTGGACTGAGTCCACCAGGTTGATCTCAGTCTGTGGGGAAGGCTTTGCCCTGGAGGAGATTGGAATGGGGGGCGGGCTGGGGGGAAGGTGAGGGGGGGGGAGGGGGGAGAACAAGGGAATCTGTGGCTGATATGTAGAACTGAATTGTATTGCAATATAAAAATTAAAAAAAAATTAAAGATGACAATCAAGAAATAAAAAAAAAATTTTAATAAATTTTTCAATCTGGTTGTCAATATTTTCTCTCTAATTATGGTTAAGTAGAGTCTAATTGTACTTAAGTACATTTTCCCTTGCCTTTTGTAGTTATCAGCATATAATGTTAGGATATTGATTTTAAAAGTTTTTTAATAATTTTAAATATGTAAACAGATACCATAATAAATAGAATGTTCAGAAAATCATCAGGACATATTTTAAAAACAATTATACTAAAATGAAAAACATTTAAAAGAAACTGAAAAATTTCTAGATATAGATGACCTACTAAAATTAAACTAATATATGATAAACAATTTTTTAAAATCTACCAGTGACAAGATTCGAGCAGTTAAAATCAATTACATTAAAAATAATGCCCAAAATTGGATCAATTATTTTTAAGTTATTCCATAAAATAGAAGAGATTGTTTCCATGTCTTTTTTACAAAAACAAATTACACTGATACTAAGAAGAAACAGGCAAGGACACAACTGAAAATTAAAAATTATAGAACAAATTATCATGATGAACATAGACGTAAAAATTCTTAATAATAACATGCTAAATCAAATGTATGAATACAACAAAGAGATCATTTTTCATGATCAAATTGGCTTCATTTCAGAGATTATGGAATAGTTCTACATATGTAAATCAATAAAAGCAATCCTTCACACATATGCACTCAGTGGAGAAATCAGATCATCATCTTGCTTGATTCAGAAAACTCTTGACAAATCCAATTTTCCTTTATTCTAAAAGCCTCCAAAAGACTAGAGATAGTAAGAATATAGCATAATATGAAAAACCCAATTATGAAAAAACTAAATGAAGAAAACTCAAATTTTCTCCACTAAAATTCAGAAGAAGGCAACTGTAACAACTTTCACCATTTTTATTAAATATAGTGCTTGAAGTCTTGGTTAGACCAATAAGACAAAATAAGGGCATATAAAGAGTCCATATAGGAAAGAAAGAAGTCAAAGTATCATTATTTGTGTGTGATATGATTCTACACATAAAATGCCTTAAGGACTCCACCAGAAATTCCAAGATCTTATAAATTTTGTGCAAAGTTTAAAGTTATAAAAGAAACAAACAAACATTACTAATACTTTATATACCAATAACAAATCAGCTGAGGGAAAAAATAAGGAAATAACTCCCCTCACAAATGCTTGTAATTAACTTAACCAAGGGCATGAGAGACTTGTATAATGAAAACTTTAAAACACTGAAAAATGAAATAGAGGAAGACGATAGAAGATGCAAAGACCTCCCATGCTTATGGATTGGAAGAATGAAAATGCAAAAATGATCCTACTTAAAGAAATCCTACTAAAAGCCATATATGTATTTGATAAAACTTTCATCAAAATTCCAACATCACCCTTCATAGACAGAGAAAAAGATCTTAGTATTCATGAAAAGACCTCATATAGCTAAAAAAAAAAAAATACTGAAAAACTATTAGAGGCGTCACCATACTTGATATCAAATTATAATATGGGATACTAATAACAAAACCAAACATGGCAATGAACAGAAACAAATGTAGATCAATGAGGCAGAATAGAGGATACAGAAGTAAATTCATGCAGCTCCAGACACATAATTTTCCACAAAGATGTCAAAAATATGCATCAAAAAGAAAAAAAAAGGCTCCTCAGCAAATGGCACAAGGAAAACTGTACATCCACCTAACACAGAATGAAACTGGATTCCTAACTTTTATCTTGTACCAAAAACAACTGCAAGTGCAACAAACATTAACTTAGGAACTCAACATTTGATACTATTAAGAGGAAAAAGTCAGATAAATGCTTCAAGACACGGATATAAGTGGGAAATTTCTCAGTAGGACTCCAGTTGCTCAGGAAATAATGTCAATACTTGACAAATGGGAAAACGTGAAATTAAAAGCATTCTCTACAGTAAAGGAAGCAGTTAGTTGATGAAAGAGACAGCCTGAAGAATGGGATAAATCCTTTATTAGCTAAACAACAAAGGACTATTATCTCTAATGCACAAATAACAAAACTCAACTATCCAATGAATAAGTGGGCTAATGACATGAGCATACCGTTCTAAAATGATGAAATGGTAATGACCAATAAACATGGAACATGGGTAACTTCACTAGCTATGAGACAAATGCAAACAAAAACTGTACTGAGATTGCATCTTGCACCAGTCAGAATGACAATCATGAAAACAGATATCAACAATTGCTGGCAAGGACATAGATGAAAGGAATCCGTTATATGCGATTGGTAGGAATGTAATCTAATCAAACCACCATGGAAATCGATATGTAGATTCCTCAAAAAACTACAAATGGACTTACCAGATGGTTTAGTGGATGCTGTCATCCTCTTTCTAAGTCTTAATCAGATTACTTGGGTTATGTATTACAAGTTTTGAAAAGCAAAATTGTTAATGTTATGAATTCATTAATATTTGCATCTATAACTGGAAATGCAGTTTGGGAATACTTTAGTTTTATGTAAACATGTTATGTTTTCAGCAAATCCTTTAAAAATTCATGATAATATAGTCATAAGCAATACCTTGATTACTGTACCCCTTCCTCCATTGCCCTAAGCTCTGGAGAGCGGAGTCTGTCTGATTCAGCATGGTGTGCATGATTCCAGGAACACAGCAGGTTCTCACCTATGTGATCAATGAAAAATGAAGATGATGTGTCATGAGAAAAAAATCAGAAGCATTTAAAGTCATACATTTTCTTTTAAGTAGTGTTTCAGCTGCAAATTGTCTGTTTTGATTCTCCATGTCTCCATTTAATCAATTCAAAATATTTTTAATTTTTAATCTCTGGTATAGCTCATGGATTATTCAGAAATATGATACCCACTGTCCAAATATTTGGAATTTCCCTGAAGGAACTCTGTTGATGGGGTTTTTATGTAACTGCATTTAAGTTGAAAACATACTTTAAAATCTCTTTTGCTTTATGGAGATTTACTTCATGGTTTAGTATTTGGTCTAACTTGAAAAATGTTTCCTGTGTACTTGAAAAAGTGGGTTCAGTGTGTTTCATACCTATCAGGCCAGTTGTATAAAGATAAATTTCAAGCTTTTTAGAACCTTGCTGACTTTTTGTCTGAGTTTCAATTGGAGTATTTAACACTCAGTTGAAATTTCCACTGGATACTTTTTTTTCTCTTTTTCAATAGTGTTTGGTTTTACCCTAGGTAAAACCTAGGCTTCTAGTTTTCTAGTCCTTGGTTCTTCTGAGCTCTTTAGTCTCTGATTCTTGGTTACCAAAGGCCATGTGTTTAGTCTCTTGCAATGGTCCTTAATTCAAATCCGACATTGCTTAGCTACTCTCACAAGTTCTGTGCCCCCACTGCCCTAATATATTTTGCAGACAGGACAGATTTTAGGTCAAAGATTTTGTAGCTGGGTTGGTGTCCACATTTCTCTTTTGGTAGCCTGCAGAGTACCTACCCACACCAAAGAGACTACAAAGTAGGGTGGAGGCTCTATGTAGACATTAGCTCAACTTCTCCATATTCTATGCAGTGGGTGTTGTCCATGGCAATGCGGCCCCACTGTCAGTTTGTGGAGAATGACTCTTTGTCTTAGCAACAGCTTGGGTTGTTTGGGAATTTCCATGGGACCTCCTTGGCCGACAATTCAACTGAATGCAACCTGCCACTGGAAGCCTCAGCTGGTGATAAGAAATGGCCAGCTGAGACTTCTATCACCCATTACTACGAGTCCTCATTAGGATCACTTTCACACATTCCAGGAAGTTTCCACTGCACCAGGTTTCTACAACACCCCTCAAATGTCCCCCAATTCCAGCGGTGTATCCCAGCACTCTCTTTCCACTCTGTCTCCACCCATATCTGATCCCCGATTCCTGACCCCACCCACCCACACAAGTCCGCCCATAGAATCTATAAAATGACTTCCAATGGTATTCTGCCATACTCATAGATCAGGGCCTCATCCAGTCATCATAAGAGAGGCTTCGTCCGGCAGCAGATGGGGACAGATGCAGAGACCCACAGCCAGACATTATGAGGAGAAAGAGTCTAAATTAGCGGTTTTCATTAAATCCTTCTGCTCAGAGTTGAGGGAATCCCAAGGGAAAGGAGGCAGAAAGATTGTAAGAATCAGAGGGGACAAATGACACCAGGAGAGCATGGCTCTCTGAATCAACTAAGCAAGGCACATATGAGATCACAGAGACTGAAGCAGCAAGCAAGGGGCCTACATGGGTCTGCAGCAGGTCCTCTGTGCATAATTATTGCTACTATCTTAGTATTTTTATGGGACTCCTGACTGAGAGCAAGTAGGTGTCTGACTCTTTTGCCTGCTCTTGGGACTCTTTTCCTCCTGTTGGGTTGCCATTTCCAACTTTGAGATGATAGTTTATGCTTCTTCTTTTTATATTTTATTTTTTCATGTTTGGTTGTTCTCTTAGAGGCCTGTTCTTTTCTAATGAGAGACAGAAAGGGAGTGGATCTGGAGGGGAGGGGAGAGGAAGGGAGGTAGGGAAGAACTGGGAGGAGTAGAGGAAGGGGAACATACAATCAGGTTATATTTTATGAGAAAATAATCTATTTTCAATAAAAGGAAAAAAATTAAAAAGAAATTTTCATTTGAATTGCCTATGCTTCTCTAATTTTCAAATTTTGTTTAATGGTTTTTCATTGCTAGATATCTTTGCAATAGTAATCATTCTGTATTCCTGATGTTGAGATTTAAGTTATGAAAGCCATCTTGGAAATTTTACTTATCGTGTGCGTGTGGACATGCAAGTGTCTGTGTAAGCACTGGCATGCCTGTGTGTGTGTGCATATGTGTATGCGTGAATGTGTACGTGTGTGTGTACATGTGTGTCCAGGAGCAAGTGTGAATATGTTTCTGGAGTCTGCTCTGGTCTTCCATGTTTCTCGAGGCAGGGTCTCTTCTGTTTCTGTCATTACACAGTGTACCCTAGGCAAGTCTCCTGTCCCCACCTCCTATCTCACTCATTGAGCATGCTGGGATTTTACATGTGTGTCACCACATCCAACTTTTTACATGGACTTCAGGATTTTAACTTAATTTATCAAACTTGCACATCAAGCATATTTGCCTACCAAACAAGCCCTCCAGCCTCTATGATTCATATAACATTTATTTTTCAAATTCTATTTTGTCTGATATTAATATAGATATCCCATCTTTGTTGTGGTTATTTTTAATCTAACAATTTCTTCACATATTTGTCTTTCAGTGTCTCTATATTTTTTTAATCTAAGATGAATCTTTTAGGCATGTGCTATAACTCAGTTGGATAGCATGTTTGAGTTCAATACTCATCACCACAAAGCAATAAATATGTAGATAAATAAAATACGAAATAAAATGGCATATAGTATGATGGTTAGCTTTAATTTTGAACTTGACACAAACTAAAATTATCTGAGAGAAAAAGTCTCAATGAGGGAATCTCTATACATTTGGCCCATGGGTATGTCTGCACAGATTATTTTGATTACCCTTATTGATGTGGGAAGACTCACCCTGAATGTGGTTGTCACCTTCTTGCAGCAACCCACAGGAAAGGATGTAGACACAGCCAATTCCTCTGCTGATGTTAGAGTCAGCTTCTTCCAGCTTCCAAAAGGGAATGAAGACTGGGCTTCTTCAGGAATTCTCGAGGTCTCTGGTATGCAACTGACACGGTTGAGACCCTCAGAAACTACTTAGTTCTCATCCTCTCCACTATGACACAGACATTGCTGGACTACTTCAACCATATTGTGTAAGTAATCTTATGAACCCTCTTTTAATATATATTCATTCTATCGGTCTGTTTCTCTAAAAATCCCTGACTAGTATATGGGAGCCACTTATAGAGCATAAATAGCTGATTTTGCATTATTATTCCACCTGACACTTGCAGTCTCTTTGATCAGAGAATGTTTAATAAACTCTCCTTGCATGTAATTCCAGATACCATTTGAATTCCAGGTGTGGCTCAGCTTTTCTTACTTCTGTGTAGCATATCTTTATATTTTTTGTTACCTTTATTGATTTCTTTTATGTCAAAAAACCATGGTGTTATGATTACAATTCCTTTCTTAATTTTATCTATTTAAGTAACTCATAGTTCTGTGTATTTATGGGGCACAGTATAATTTTTAGATATTGATTTGTCTCTAACATGAAATAATACAAAATGGTATACATTTATGGTATAACATGTACTATTTTTGATGTGTATAACATGTGATTTTTGAATCAAACTGAAGAATACTCTGCCTTCTCAGATATGAATTATGTCCCTGCCTTAAGAATGATTTAATGAGGGCTGGAGAGATGGCTCAGCCATTAAAGGCTAGGCTCACAACCAAAAATGTAAGAATGATTTAATGATTTTAAATGATATTTTCTCCATTGTTATCCCAGTCATTATAACATGTATCTTACCTTATCAGAATCCATACTATTGTGTACTTAAAGTATTAATGTGAATTAAGCTCAGTAAAAATAATTTGTCTCAGCATCAGGCCATTTCTTTCCACTTCAGCCATAATGCACGGCATATGCTACATCTAGCTATGCTATGAACCAAAAATGCACCGTTGTACATGTTACTTTTATATGGTTACATCATTCAGAATAATTTTTGCAGAAGAGAAAAAAACACACATAGACAACATCTTCTGTGTCTATCATATGTTTCAGTATTCTTCACTTATTCCTGTGGCTTTGTCTTTCTGTCCAGTCCCCTTCCATTCACCCAAAGAAGATCCTCATTATTAGTATTTTTTGGCATAGGTCTACTGACAGTAGATTCTGGTTTTGTTTCTCACAGTATTTTCTGTTTGTCACATGCTATCTCTTATCCTACAGATTCTTCTGAAGAAAAAGTAGCCTTTAGTTTTTAAAGAGTTTCTCTTCAGGTTTTAATTTCCTTCTTTGACTATGACATCCCACTTCTTACTGTTTGGAATCCAGAGACATCCTGGGTGCACCTTTGTTTGCCATCAACTTTTAGAAGGTTTTTGGTGTTTGCTCTTCAGACACATTCCCTCTCCTTTTCTCTCTCTGCTGTCTTTGTGAGTCTCCCATTATACATATATTTGCATACTTCGACTTCTTCCACAGGCCTTTGAGATACTCTTCATTCCTCTTGAGTTATTTTCCTGTATTTCATTCAGAATCGATTATTTTTCTGTAGACCCAAGTTCCCTGATTCTTCTCTACTGTCATCTCATGGTATTGATTCCATTATTGTGCGTTCACCTCTACAGCTCATGGTTCTTTCTTTTAGTAGTTTACTTTTTATTACTTAAAAATAAATAAATCCTGAGTTATCGTTAAGTCCATGTGAGCTTCAGTTCTTCAACATCCTTACCTTTTGTAGAAATATTTGTGTTTAGTTTAAAATGTTTGTCTCTAAATCACAGATCTGAGGTGGAAAAGAAAAGCCTTTGTTTTCCCCCCAATGTGTGCATCACAGGTTCCTGCTTCTCTGCCCGTCACTTTAGTTTTTGACTGTGGAGAAGTGTATATTTTGCATCATGTATTGTACCAACTTTGTGCTTTTACCCTGAGGACCATTTTTTGGATATTTTCTCCTGATTTTTGCCATTTCTTTGCTGATTTTTGTACATGATCTGCTTCTCCTATGTGATTAACTTCAAGCCTAGTGACCGATGAGTTACACTCATCTAAGCAATGTTATACCCAAGGATTAGGCAGAGGTGCTTGATGTTCAAAGTCAATAAAGATCCCACCCTGTGAGTGGGCTTAAGAGAGAGGCAAGACAATTTTTGACTTGAGGAACTCAGCATTTGACTTATATTTTCAATTTACAGCTCGTGCCATACTCAGTCTTCTTCCCTGATCTACTACTGTTTCCCAGCATCAAAAACTCACGACACATCAATTCTAAAGCCTTTATTTTTTTTTCTCCTCTAGAACTAAAACCTCTCATTGTATGTTCTGCCCCAGGTCACCCTGACACTGACCTCTTTATCACCACCTATTATCTGGTATTTCTGATTCTTTAGATACTGGTTATTGCCCTGATGTCTGCCAATTCCTGGTTTGGTCTGTACTATGAACAACTCAGTTTGCAAATAAGGCCCAATAGAGAGAGGATGTTTCAGAAGAAAATATACCTCATCTACACAGTATTTTTGTACAAAAACTGTTACAGCACATTGTCTTCTTAACTATCTAGAAATTATTTGCTGAATTAAAATGGAGTAAAGTTAATAATTTTTATTTGATAGCACTTTCTGAGTGAATTGTACTTCTCAAAGACTGAGAATGTTGTTGTTTTTTTTTTTAATTTCTACACTCATTTTCCTTGTAGTAGCCATCAATTAGAGAAAGGTGATTTAAAAGCAATATAAAAGATATTTTCATAGAATCAAAATTTTTGTCAGCTATTTTAAGTTGTGAGAGCAAACTCTCCCATCTAAGTAGAGACCTCCTTTCTATATTAGAGATGGGCATGTCTTCAGTAATGAGCCACCATGGTAGCTGTACTGTCTCACACATAGCCATAAACTAATGATTCTTTCTTAGTATAATATGCATATTAATTAGTTCCTACAGCACTTGAGAGACTTCTGGACTATTCCCACCAGCAAGGTCAGGAAATGCATCCACCTTAGTTAGCAGCAAATTTAAAAATCCTGAAGCAAGTCAGGGTCACAAAGAGGAGTGAACACCCCAAGGGAAGGGCAAAATCAGGGCTCAGGATTTTTCACATCCTTGCAATGATACCATGTGACCTAATCAATGGACTTCATTTGTAAGCAGTCTAATCCCCAATACCCACAATTGGAATAGACAGTCCTGTTCAATTAATACGTGGTCAGGGTGCTTTCAGATTTAGTATTGAAAAATGTAGGTGTTCCACATTAAAATTCAAGTATTCAAATGCAATATCTCAGGAGGATTCGGATTTAACGACTGGTGCTGAGCTATGTGTAATAATAATATAGAGGAGTTTGCCCATTAGAATTTTAAACTAAGGTTATGATGTATGCTAAGGTAAGAATGACAATCATTTAGCTTTTAAATTTTAGAGGCTACAGGTTTCTTGAATACTCAGTGAACAAGAAAATAAATCTTTTTCATTTTTTTATCACAGAAAAACTGACATGATTATATTTTCCCTTAAAGACTATACCAATATTTATTTATCTCTGACTAAGTAAAGATATAGATATATGTTTCCATTTAAGCTGATATAAATCATTTCAAGTTAGTGCAAAGGAAATAATTAAATTGCATATTTGTTTAATGTCAAAATTACTAAATTATTCTGAAATTAGCTAAACTGTTTTTACAAATATAACAATAAACTTGAGGAATACAATCCCAAATGTTAATGGTTATAGCGTGTGGTGAAATTCAACAGGAAAATGAACTTGTATAGTAAGATAGGCTATGAAAAGCATTTTTAAGTATTTGAAGTAACATTAATATCAAGTTCTCTATGTTGCCTTCAGTGGGGAGACTTCAATCACTAGATAACATTTGGTGTAATGATTGATATATATACATGACACACATGCAAACCAAAGAATCTAACAGAATTAAAACCTGACATATGTGTTGAAAAAAGAATAAAGTAGCCAAAGGTGGCCTTCTTAAACCACAGTTCTCGAGACGTGGATTCACAATAACTAATACTGAGGAAGCCATGTGACACTATGAGCTGCCGTGTCATCATCTGAACATGAACTTACTCTTGTCGAATGGTCTGTAAGAGGGTCTTTGACAACCCATGGTCTAGACAGAGCCTGCAGACAGCAGTTATGATTTTAAGCAAAAACAAAATTAGCTGAAAGATTTCTAATGATTGTCTTATCTATGCTTCTTCCTTACCACTCATTCCCCTGTCTAAATCTGAAGATCTGACTGGGCATAGAGCAGAAATGCCAAGGTAGCAACACTTAGCTTTAGTGCCATCAGGACTGTTTTCTCCCACTGCCAGCTCCCCAGTCTCAATCTCAAGTGTGTGAACATACAATCACTTGGTCTCTATTTCCAACGTTCTAAAACTGCTTCAGCCTTGTTATCTTACAGGGACCAAGCCCAAACACATACAGTAAACACCGTGATACCCAATTCAAAGCATCTCTTCAAATTGCAATATTCTGCAAATTTCTAAATATTTGTATAATATTAAATTATCTGTTAAACTCTGGAATGTTATGCATTTATTTGGGATGAATCGAAACTATAGATGATGGATAAAAGAATACAGTTATGATCTGGCACAAGACACAGACATAGAAATTTGGAATAACAGGTCTTGCTCACTTGAATAGGCTTCATCTATTAGGCAAAGGTCTCTGGGAAATATGGACTTAGATAAAATAACACATTAAAATTTTTGACAAAGAAGATTATGACATAATTTTCAAATAGAATTGGGGAAGAAAAGTGTGGCTGAAGAGCTGAAGGGGCTCTGTCATTAGGAGATGTTTCTGCTCTTCTAGTGTACCAGAGTTTAGGTCCTTGCTCCTGTATAGAACATCTTACCACTGTCTGTAATCTGGCTCCAGACAGTCTGACACCCTTTTCCGGCCTCTGAGGTCACTCACACACCTATACAAATACTCCCACGATACACAGATTCATATAAATAAAAATAAAATAAATCTAAAAAGATAAACAAGAAAGGTTATGGTTATTCTATGTTGTCACATTTACTGGATTTGAATTTCCTGATAGACACTACGCCATGGACGAGGATGCTTGGCCAAAATTAGAAGGATAAACTGGGTAGCAGTATTCATCATTTTCTGCTTTCTAATTGCAGTCACAATATGACCTGCTGCCCCCCACGCATATCACCACAACCAAAGCCACTCTTACTGCCTTGCCTTTCTCTCCATAATTGTCTATACCCTCAAACTATTACAAAGTAAGCCCTCCTGTCTCAAATTGCTTCTTATCAGGTAGTTGGTCACAGCAGCAAGAAGAGTAACTAAGACAGAGGAGTAATTAATTTTTCTTAGTGTATTTGATGACAGACATCGCACTAATCTCTTTTTGTCATTATTTGATTTGATAAAGCCCACAGCTTGTGAATGGGTAGCCATTTTCCACAATAAGAGAGTGAAAAATTTAGATTTAAAAAGACTTGTTTTTCCAAGACATTTAGCTTGTAATTCTCAGAGACAGGATTTGAACTTGTTTTCTAAAGCCATATCTAACATGTGAAAACATATAACATTGGACTGTAAATTACCAGTTGAAATGTCTCCCAGTAAATTATAGTAGCATATAACAGTAAGTTACAACCTTACAATCGGTTGAATGTCTGAAAGCCATTCCATCCATTGAAAGGTTGAATACAGTTGTTTACAAAGATGTCGGAAAGCCAGGAAGAGTTACACTAAAGTAGTATGGTTACACTAAAATACCGTGAAGCATCCCTTGGACAGTGACAAAAGACTCATCCATTTTTGAACTCATCCATTCCATAGGTGTTCATACTGATGCCCCTTCACCAAATTCTTTGTTTTACAAAATTGACTGTTATGGTTCTATTCCTAAAGGTTCTACTGGCATGAAAATATAGGCACACCACAGCCCTAAAATCAACACTTTCGGAGTACTAGGGGAAATACGTCGTGCACTATAATTTTCCTTTTTGAAAGAGAGAGTCTAATGATGCACAATATTAAAAAGAGGCAGATATTACCTAAGAATCATCTTTTGATCTTTAAATTTGGAGTGTGCTGTTCAAAGGTTCACTTGTATCCCTATGCCTTTGTTGTCATGGTCATTGTTCACTTCATGGCCATCGCAGAAAATAATCCAACTCATGAAGGTATTTACTGGGCCAAGAGTATCTCTTTCCAATAGTATACTATATCAAGTTCATATGCTCACAAAATATTGGTTATATTAATAAGATGCACAAATACTTGACACAGCTAATCCTGTTGTGTATTTTAAATGTGACTGTGAAAAATATTTATTTATGTTACAAATCAAATTTAAATCTCTTTTGCTCTGAAAGTCAGGCCAAGTAGCAAAGCCTGGCCTCCTGCTTGTGCTCTGCAGTAGAACATCTCTTGATTACCCTGACAGAGTTCCAGTCACAGGCCGTGAGTCAGAAGGAAGGTTTTCAATGTCCGGCAGCTAAATGTGTCAGCCATGACATTTCTGAAAGTTCTATTTTTATATACAGAGAGGAGGAAAAACCACTTCTTTGTATCTGTCCTTTGCAAAATTCTCAGTTTAGCTCCAGCTTTAGATACATACAATGGTGAATGCATTCTTAGTTAACATGACAAGCAACTGACATTTTAAAACTGGAATAATACATGTAATGAAAAAATAATCGACGGAAGTTTGTCCCCTCTGCATTCTTATTCTCTGTCAGCCAAAAGGCCTGTTAAAATGCAGTTCAAATAATACAAACTGCAATTCCTATCTCACTGTGATCCTAACCCTTTTTCCCTACTCTTATATGGCTTATCTGAAAATGTTGAAAAATAACTTGCTTGAGTTAAAATATTATGTGAATTAAAGAGGCAGTATTGTTTGGAAGCCTCTTTTAATTGGTCTATGGGGAGATTTTCTGTATATATTAAAATGATTGTGTGCCTGAATTATAACGAACTTACCTTTCTTTTGTGTTTAAATATGTATTTGAGACAAAACATTTTAATATTTCTTAGGCTGGGTTTTATTGCTAAAATTATTGGTTTGGCAATCCTGGCATGAATGGAAATTTCTGATTGGCTGTCATATCAATGTCAGTGGAGCCCGGGAAGTGCATGGCTCTGGCTGTTTTCCTTATTTTTATTTATAAATTCTGTTTCATAACAGCAATAAGATGCTCCAGGCCTTGCAGTTCTGGGGGATTATTGCACTTGTCAGGTGGTTAAAAAAAAAAATCCCTACCCCTCAGCCTCCTGTCTCCAAATACCACTAGAGGCATCTAATCACCAAGAAACACTATTCCTGGAACTCTTAATGCTTTATTATGACATATCTAACTTTTAAAATAAATCATTTATTTTGAAGTCTTCAGTTACCATTAGAGAATGTAACCAGTAGCTAAAGAAAGGGAAGAAAATAAAGTGTAGATATGAGAAGCAGAAATGACCAAGCTGTGGTCATGTGACTGTGAGTCCCAAGGGATTCCAATATCTAAAATTAAGCATATGTCACACGAAAATTGAGAGGCTTTTCTCTTGTTGGTCAGAACGCAGACATGCTCATATACACGTTTTTACCTGACTCTCTAAAGTTTGTTTTCTACCTTACAAATAAATACTGACCTGTTCATATAAGAAAACATGTATAACATAGGTTGAATATGTAAATTCATCCATGTCATGTTAGGGAAAATATATTTTTCTTATGCTGAAAGGATGTTTTCATTTGTGGAAAGGTCTTATGTAGTGTAATTTGCTTGATAACTAAAAAAAAACTAAAAATATTAAAAAGAATGCTTTTACTAAGTATATATACTGTGGTTTTTGTTGTTGTTCTTTTGTTTTTTAAGATAAATAAAATATAAAATCAAGATCTGCTATAAAACAGTGGAGAGAGACTTAAGCTTTCAGATTAAATTTCTATTTCTAAATAACTATTTAGAAGTTAAGTTTCTATTTCTTTATCTTTACTATTGTTCCCAGGGACAATGTAAACTGAATGAAGCTAAATTATCTTTTCAGGCAAAGAGTATCAAAGTTTCTCTTGGAAGATTGCCAGTTTTAGGTAGGGGGTGTTTATGACCTAGGGAGTTGCTGAAGCAATAGAAAAAAGATTAATAATTTGCACATGTGAGATTCATGGAAGGCAGGATACAGCTGTAAAGAATTAACCCCTTTGAGAGACGTACAGAGCAGCTGAGAGGAGACCTGTTAGGAAAGATGAAAACTATTCAGAGTACAGACGTCCTCGTAGAGAAATGCAGAAAGTACACTGGGGATCTGAGCGCTTTTGTCTTCGTTTATAAATAAGCAGATAACTTAAGAAATCTTGAGACAAAAGGAGCCAGTTGTGACCAATTAAAATGTATCACAGAAATGTTAAGTAAGCACTCGGATGAGTCATTTAATGAAATTAGTACTACAGCGCTCTGCTGATGGGATTGCATTCAGTTAGTGTGGAAGAAAGGTGAGCCATCCTTAGAGGGATGCTCTATACCTCCATTGTCTGGAAAGTCACCTTAGTGACTGCTAGAAACTCATTTTTCCAGAATCCACAGACCTTAATTAAGAAACAAAATGGTAAACAGGCTGACACATATTGTCAATAATAAACAAGAAGCCTGAGTTTCATTGTAACTGAAATCTGAAAGGGGGTTTGGTTCCCTTCAATGAAAGGAGCGCACTGTAACAATTTTAAGGAACTCAAATGTTGAGTTTTAAACATGAAGATGTTACTGAACCCATTTCTGTTAAAATGTCCTGGAAGTAAATCTTCATCATTCCAGTTTCCTTTGAATGGGAGGCAGAAGTGGAAAAAAGGCACACCTAATATGCATTACTCAGGCCTTCGGAGTCCACCAACTAATAGGTCAATGATCCTGAGCACCTGAGCTCGGGTCTTCAGAGGGTCCCCAAGACTCTCGGACAGGCTCTGGAGGTCATACCTTCCTTCATAACAATACCGAGGCATTACTGTTTTCAGAAGTTTCATCCTCTTGTGAGTAAACGTTTGGTAGACTTTGAAGAGCCTACCTGACACAGGATGGCATCAACTGGTGACTAATAGCATATGTGCTTGGGAGCTCTGTCCTTCAAGAATTTTTAGTTGTCTTTTTCAGGTGATTAATAATATTTAGGATATTATGTATATCATATGATATAATTATATATGATATATATAATATCAGAACCTTGGAGATATCTCCAAGTTTGAAAAGTTCTAAATTTTGGACATTTGACCCACCTTACCTATGCTTAGGTATGTTTTTGTGTTCTTAACGTTTGCTTCATGGTGCTAAACATATTGCAGTTGCTATTACCATGATTAGATTATACCTATATGTTCTGTGTACAGTGCAAGCTCTGTCTTAGCAGAAGAACCTATAAAACCATTAAATTAACTTATTCCTCAGCTTCCTATTGACAAGCCTGAACTTGCCCTTCTTGAAGTACAGCATAATTTTAAGACTTTTTCTTTTTCCAGTGCTTAAATCTATATGAAAACTCTGTCTTAATAAATTCAATTTTGTTTCAAAAACAAGCAACCCAACAAAAGACAAAATTATGGTGTCAATGGCATATAAAATGAATAACAATGGTTCTGCTGTCTTGAATGAACACACAGACACATCCAGCAGACTCTTGAGACTTTCCAATGATTCTTCCCCTCCTCTTTTCCCAAACCCAGTCTGCCATTCTTTTAGTGGACACAGTTGCAAAAGAAGCATTTACAATTTATCTTCTTATTTTATGTAAATTACTATCCAGGTTTTAATAACAGCTTCTTCTTAGTTAAGAATATGCCAGTTGCTCATTCACACAGATTCATAACCTTATAGGATCAGAAAGGCAAGGCAATAGCTAATATATTGTAACAGTTTTCAAGGCTAATCTGTGGTGTGTCTGAGTTAACCATGACAGCACATTTCATCCACAGGAAGTTGTTAGTAGATCCCGTTTCCATTCCCCAAATTCCTTCTTCTTTTTTCAACCCACAACATTGAAATCTTAACTTTGATCTGCAGTACAGTAATATGTGCTTGGTAGAGCACCATGCACTACATGAAGAAGAAGTCAGTTTCCTAACAAGCTAGAATCTGTCACATTCTTGCCATTACATGATCCAAATATCCCACCACACCCCAAATAAGACCTGATTGTGGTCATTAGTTTTAGGCTTCACTGAAATATCAGCAGCAGCTCCAGTCTGATAGCTTTATTACAAAGTTCCTAAATACTACACTTATTAACTAGTATATTCCTAAAAATTCCCCACCTGAAATTAATATTGTGAAAACATCAGTAGTGGAAGCATTTGTCAGGCTGTTTGTTAGTGGTAACTCTACTGTAAAAAGGACAGAACATTCAAGGAAAATTAATGTAGTGATTTAACACAATTCTATGTTTAATTAACACTATAATGGCTTGCAGTTCAACTCTTGCATTTGTCTAAGTATCAACATTTTATCATACAAAATAGAACAGGGAAACTTGGCATTTGTATTTTTTTATATTGATGAGGAGTTGTAGCATATTTATCTAATGTAGATAAACTATCACAGGTGGATAAAGTTTATAATCCTATTTTATTAATGCTACTAGACAGAGTAGCTACATAATATTCCTGGAGTCCTAGACACAAGAACGAGGCTAAAGAAATTGAGTCACAGGATTTTTATTTCCTACTTAGGCTTTTAGGTGATAAGTTTTTGCACTAGATAAGCCTCTCCACCAAGGCAGCAATCCAAATCAGACCAAATTAGAAAAAGCCCCAGTTTAACAGGTAAAGTGTTCCCTTGTGATTCTCCAGTCCCCCAGAGAGTAGATGGGGATGATAGACCAGAAAACCACATGTCTGTTTTCTGGGATGCAACTTATATACCCTGAGGGAGTGGTCTTGAGCCTCTCAGGGGGAGGAGTTGTGTTTGGCGGGCTTTGAAGAGGTGGGTTTGAGAAAAGAGATGGGGAGCAGAGTTGAGGTGGATCTTTTGCCAGAACATTAGGTTCCTTTGTCGCTTTGAAATTCCTTCCTTTGTTTCCTTTGTCCAAGGCTTTATTTACTAAGTACCTACTATGTGCTGTGAACTTCTGTACATGGTGTCTTAGTCATTCTTTAAAAACTAACCTTCTAAAGATGATTTCTTATCACTGAAATGAAGAGATGTTAAGAAATTTAGCAGTTTTGCACATGA
Source organism: Peromyscus eremicus (assembly GCF_949786415.1). Taxonomy (NCBI): domain Eukaryota; kingdom Metazoa; phylum Chordata; class Mammalia; order Rodentia; family Cricetidae; genus Peromyscus; species Peromyscus eremicus. The sequence goes on from NC_081419.1 coordinate 42,350,492, forward strand.
CTAAATTGCAGTCCCCACCCCAGGTTTAAGAAATTTTCTTTTACTACCTTGTCATAATTTCATTTAAGACTAAAAGGTAAATATTTCCATAAACAAGTATATCAGCCACAAAATCATTACATCCCAAGATAATCTAACAACAGTAAGAGAAAATAAACAGAAATCTGCCAAAACATAAAACTCTTGCTAGGGGGGAAAAAAGCAACGTACTTAAAAGCAAGAATTAAAATCTAGCAAATTAATATTGATCCCTTAGAATGTCAGACATTCTAAATCCCTGGCTTCATGTATCTTAGTTTCCAAAGCATTTTGATGGGGAAATAAGAATATATGAGTAAGGTGGAGCATAAGAATAGTTGACAAAATTCCATACACACAGAATAGGAAAAGAGAACCAAACGGTTCCGGCAGAAACCTAGTCTGCTGTGTGAAACACTGTGTGAGTACTCCTCAAGGTATTTTCAACTATGACAGCTGAAACTTGCTTATTCTTTTACTAATATAGACCACCTTGTTTTCACAAGCCATTACAATCCATATCTCCAATATAGCAAGGCATTTACCCATAGAAACCTACCCAGAGTCCATTGCTTCAGAAAATCTCCTGTAGCTTCTATTTTGTGCTCTGAATTGTTCTGGATGCAATGGAAATATGGGCCAGTGATTTTGAGGTGATGAGGGACTGAAAGGTGGCTATGATCTCCTCTTAGGCTTATTAGCCTATTAAATTGGCCACGTGATTCTCCCAATGACGGCAACACTCTCGACTTTCATTAGGGTTTGAGGGGAGTGCTTTCAGAGGTTAGAGAAAAACACTTTCAGCTCAGTGGAAATAGAGCAGATTCATTTGAGAGCAGCAGGACTAAGACTTTAAGAACTGTGAACAGTTGAGTCAATGTTTCTTACCTGAGGAACAGTACAGAACACAAGGATTTGCTTCATGTAGTATTGAGCAATTCGCTGAGACCTTAGGTAAAACTCCTAGTAATCCGACATGGCTGAAGTTGTCTCTCAGCAAACACATTAGCTTTACTAAGAAATAAAGTCTAAGACATTTGCCTACAATGCCCTCTTCAGTTCAGCGCTTTCTGAGGAGCACCCAGACAACTGTTTATTTTTTCAGCTAACAAAGGAACAAGAGAGACACTTTGACATTTCTGCTTGGGAAAAATCTTTCCGATACTTGAATGCACTTTTAAAATCAGAGTTTGGAGAGAGACTTAAGCTCAACTCAGTTAACACGCCTTGTTCTTCTCACTGCTTTAATTACTGCTCAAGGGAGACTAAGTTGGCTGCTCCTGGCTCCTAGGCTGCTTAGGGGTGGTTGTTGTTAGTGTCCTCTTGAGATAATGTTTCTTCTGGGTCAGTCTGAAGAAAATGCCGGGCAACAATGGCAATCCCCAGGGCGACACTCCAGAGGGGGGTCTAGATTCAGCTGTCAGTCACCTTCAGCTCAGAGCCATCAAATCTATTTACACAAAAGCTGGTTATCACAAACCCTTTGAAAAACTATGTAAAGAGGAGATTTACCCATCCTTGAGTCTTAGGTTTCTTTTTTTCCTCTTGAAACCCCTCCTTTCTCTCAGTCTATCCTTCCTCCCCACCCCCAGCTGCCTTAGTACCTCTGGGAACTTCTAAGTGTCCCCATTTCTTTTGTTCCTCCTTCAAGCTTACTCTGCTATTGTGTTCGAGTTTGAGCCTAAGCTTGAATATCACTCACAGGGAAGAAATATCTGCTATTATATGAGCAGTTTTAATTCTAGTAGTTTGTTTCCAAAAGGATAGAATTGTCTAGGATTGGGAATGGTAGATTCTTCGATGCTGATCAGTGCAGCTGTACAGTAGTATTTCTTCAAGCATTGGTTTGTCTAGGCCCCCACTTTCGCATGGTTTTATATGCTTATTTTTCTTTTTCGTATAAAGGTTTTTCACTCAAATTATTAAAATTTTAAAGCCTGGAACACTTTGCAACTAAAATAAGTTTCCACAAGATGAGGAAATATTTTGTTCTTTCACTACTACTGGATTTCAGATATAATATGAGGAGTTATGTTGTTTTCTGTTATTTCTATAACTTTTTAAAGTATATAAAATGAGGGTTTTTTTCCCCAATGATGAAAAGAGAAATCTTAGATTTCTCTACATCATAGCATTATGGTAACATGCAAATTGGAGGACAGTTTTGATGAGTAGAAACTATAAATGCAATGTTACATGGAAAGGTGTGTCCACTTCACTGATGTGTGGATGATTGCTAGACTTGGACTAACAAAGTATCAAGCAGCCTGATGCCTGGAGGGAGCATCTAAAATCGTAATGACCTGGTCCATGGTAAGAAATGTTAGTGACACAATTCGAGGTAAAACAACAGAGAAGACACTTTCAGTTTATTGGATCTTTACTCTGAGGCTCAGTTTGAAGGATAAATCATTGAGGTGGGGGAATGTATCTTGATAGACACACACACACACACACACACACACACACAAAAAAAAAAATACTATACAGAATTAGAACCCTGGCCTGCAGAGCTAATCACTAAGACCAATGCTTAACCAGATCAGTTGAGACTGCAGCCCTCAACAGTCATAGAGATGGATCCGCTAGCCTCTACGGGTGAGCATTCGACATTCTAACAAAAACTAACTACATATTTTTTGTTTGTTCATATGCCACTGTTTCTTCAGCATTTAGTACTGGCAAAGGGTTGGCAGTTGAAAGAACCATTAGCAACTAACTATGGAGCAGAAAGGGCTCACATAAAATAAGTGCTTAGGACACACACAACTGATGGCTAGGTCATTTTAAATATCCTGAAATGTTATTTGTACTGTTAATTTACTCTCTGTGGGACGGCTGTGGCCATCCAAGTCTGCATGCTTTACTTCCATCCCATTATTGCCCCTTCCTAAATAGTTTGTTCCCCTCATACTGTCTGTCCTCCAAACACATCAGGTTTTGGCCTTGTTTTGCTTGAAAAAAGCAGAGTCAAATTGCTGGGTTTTATATGCAGAATTATGTTCCAGTGGCAGGATGAGGTGATTTACCCCACTAAGAACATTGTTCAGTGTATGAAGTAAGTACTTCATAATCACCTCTTTGCATTTTGGGTTTTTTTTATAAATGTTATGACTTAAAAAATAAAAACTCACAAATACAAAGCACCACACACCAAATTTTACCATCCCCAAAATCGATGACTCTCAGCGATCTTCTATACAGTTGGGGTAGCCATTCTCAAACTGTGGAACTTCACATTGAATTTTACACTTTCACTATCAAATATCTTCTTATGCTTTTGGGTGGCATCAAAAACAACAACATTCATGAGTTAGAAGTAGAAAAACAATTATTTTTATGTCCTCTTTCATAACATGTGTCTATTACCTGCATTCAGTCCTTCTTCATCCCTTAGTAGACAGTCAGCCTTTCTTGCTCTCTTCTCTACATGTTATACTACATCTATATGTACATTTGCTTAGACAAATACATGTATTATTGGCAGGGTTCAACATGTGAGGGAGAAAATTTCTTGCTGAGATTATATGAACTCGCTTAATACTATACATTATTAATTCAAACTTTTTATTTTGCAAATTATTCTTTAGAGCTGTATGGCATTCATATATGTATATATATAGTGAATGTATATATATATATATAGTGAATGTATGTGTGTATATATATATATATATATATATATATATTCACTCTCTAGGGACAGGTTTGCTATGTTTGGGGGGCTTGTTTCAACAATGCCATTCTCAGCATTACCATAACAAATATATATATATATCTGCATATTTTATGTAGTATCTTTATTTCCAGAGACTGCAGTGACAAATTAAAACAGATTGCATGACTTGAAATGCCAAAAGTATTCTATATTCTAGAAACCAGAAGCTAGAATTCAAAGTGTCATTTATGTCTTTCCTGTTGTCTTAGGGAAGCATTCTCTGGGTTTCAAACTCAGCTCTTTGTGGCCACATGACTCCAGTTTCTGCCTCTGTCCTGAGTCTCTTCTCTGAGAGATATTTGTTTTTGGATATAGACTTTCCAGTGTGATTCAGAACACTGTCTTTCTTTCTAGATCCTCTACTTACTGGGATTTGCAAAGGCTTTTTTCCCTCGCTGAGTAAGAATCACAATGTCTAGAAATTCCCCATGGACATATATTTTAGAAGCTCAACATTCAGTGCACTAAATACTCAAACTTATTAATTAATTTTCAGGGTATTTTTCAAATGTTTTAGGTATGGTATTTAACCATTTTGTTTTCTTTTTTAAGAACAAAATATTCATGGTGTCTCAATGTATGCCTTGAATGATTAACTTGTGTATTAAACATTTGATTTGAACAGTATATTTGATTTTTCAGATCTACTAATGAGGAATTCCTTTGTTGTTATTGAAGTAAGGATCTTGCTATGTAGCTCTAGCTGGCCTGAAACTTACTATGTAGCTTAATCTGGCCACAAACGCATGTCAATTCTGATGCCTTGGCCTTCTTAGTGCTGGGATTACAAACTGAGTCATCATGCCTGGCCCTCAGGAGAAACTCTTATAAAATTTTAATGACTTAGTTTTAAGACCAAAAGAATTTACTGAGGAAGGGTCTGGGAAATCATTTGTCCTTTTGCCTACAAGGAAGGCTTATTTTCATAACCTAAGTGGTGGCTGAAGTTAATGACCATATCATGGTGCAATCATTTGTTTAAAATATATTGACAAGGAATTAATACTATCACATGAAAATTTAGAGAAACACGTAAATTTTAGTTAACAATGATTGGGGAAATGCAATAAGTTCATATGCATTCATATTTATTTATATTTTTGTAATTCCAGAGCCTATAAATAACAGAAAGATAATCAAATATTCTTTATTACAAACAGATCCTAGTGTTTTCAATTGAAATATTAATATATTATAACTGAAATGATTGTTTCTGTAAATGATTGCATTTTTCCTTTAAAATCCTCTCTCTTGTTCTCTCTCTCTCTCTCTCTCTCTCTCTCTCTCTCTCTCTCTCTCTCTCCTTGAGGAGAGAGGAAAGCATATTTAGTCAATATTGTTTTTGTGAGAAGGAAACATTCCTGAATGTGTAAATTAAAGTTAGAAGGACATTTAGGTAATAAGCAGTAACTGAGAGAATGAATGATATTCAGAAAGAATGAAAGCAACATTGGAAAATAAAATGTAAGGTAACTGAAAACAGCTTCATTTTATATGAAAATGTTTATACAAATGCAAAGCAAATCTTTAACTGGAGAAAATACCAGTCTAATGTATTGTTTTTAATTAAAGTTAAAGGGCAGTTTTTATTTCTATTCCAACTTTGTAGGAAGCTATGGCTACCCCAGCATTCACTATTATGTCAAACCTACAGCCATCCAAAGCTTGCATGAGCCTTTCCACAACTATCACAAAGCTAATTGCTCAACTCAGAGACCTTCTAGATCCCAGATTTTCAATTGTAAAAATAGAAGTATATCTGTCACCAGTGATCTTCATGTTCATAATTAGTGACAAAAAGTGAGTTGTTTTCCCATTAAGTATCAAACCAGGCACTTATGGAACCATGTTACCTATTTTATGTCATGACCATAGCTGTTCAGCATATCAGTCCTTAGTTTTCTGAAATAATACTTCCACTTCTGATCTCCAAATAGCTACCACTTGAGCTAATAGTTTACTAGAAAATGAATAATGAATACACAGGGAAGTTGTAGGGATAAAAAGGTAAAAATTAGTTTAAAAATTATTTTCTATTTAATAATGATGGGATAGTGTAAAAGTAGGTCACAGGGAAAGATCGAAACTGATGGGGCAAGAAAAGGAAAGACAGAAAATGAGATGATGTACATGATTGTGTGTATACGTGTTTGTGTTTTGTGAGTGTGTGTATGTCATGTAAGTTTCTATGTATTTATGCCTGGCTGTTTGTGTATATATGTGCACACTTAAGAATTCTTGGTTCCAGCATGAATGAGAAGAAACAAGCACATACGCTGGAGTCTAGTTTACAGGCTCAGCTGTCACGTCTCAATGTATTCTTCATAACTGTTTTCCAACATCTCTTTTCTCACACACCAGTTGCAGGATTTACTCAATGTCATTTCCAGAAGTAACACCTCAGGAAACACTTTCAGAGCAGTTTCTCAATCCCTGCACACTGCTACTTTTAGCAGCCAAAAAGAATCTCTGAAATAACTTTAAAAACCAAGGTTTCTGAATATAACAAGAGCCCAGCTTAAAACATCGTGGATAAGGTATACTAACATGAACTATTAACGCCATTAACATGGATTAAAAATAGTAACTTAAAGCAGAAGCTGTAAATCATTGTGTCTTAACACTTACTTTTAGAAGTTCCTGGATTGAGAGGAAAATCTTGATTTTTCTTTGGCTAGTCTTAGAACACTCAAATGCTGTTAAGACTTTTTTTAGATGGTAAGAAACGTTTTTATCTAGGTAACTGGGATGAAGGCTTTCTTTGACAAAAAAAAAAAAAGACTCATTTCTTTTGACTATTTTATAAAGTATTTGCTCCTAAGAACTTAAATATCAAGAAAGAAAATGAACTCCTGCTGGAATGTATTAAGTGAAATAATTTACATGGATTTGGGGTGTGTAGCTTATTTTCCATTTTAAGGGAGTCAAACTATAAACAGCGGACTCTGCTCTAGACTAAATGCAACAATGCATCTGAGTATGCACTCATGTGGTGTGTATATTGTCATTGTTTTCCTTCTCAAGGAGAGATGGTCTAAGGTAGAATTTAATCATTAAGACTGTCATTTTTGGATCACAAGTACAGAACCATCTTGAAAATTTTGCTAAGGGAAACGGGAAAACATAAAACCCAGGTTTGAGGTCTTGGGCATTTAAAACCTTGAAATCTCATAAATTAAGCATCATTGTGCCTGGTCCCATCTTTCATAACAGCTCTCCAGAGAAAATCTAAAAGCCAGGCCACTCTGAGTGGAGCTGAGGATGATTCAGTAGGTGGCACAATTTTCACTGAGTCAGTACTGAACTGATGCCCCAGCATGGTATGAGGGGGCACCGCACTGCTGGAGGTGTCGTCTAATGGATGAGGGTAAAACCAAGGTCCTGACCACCAGCAGTTATTAAAAATCCCATGGCACTTTTCAAAAGAGTAAAGATGATGTTAAACCCTGTGTCCTGGCTAATTTCCAAATTGGGCAATTATATTCTGCCTACTTAAAATTTCTCTGTAATTTTAGTTGGATAATATATTCTTCATCTTCTGCCCTACGCTTTTGCTGTTTCCAGCTCAGAGGTGGATATATTTCTGTGGTGAGGAAAGTGATGCTTCTTTGAAAAGTGTCTTGCAAGGTCTAAAATCAGAGGATGAAAGGGACAACATCCATCTATCAGAACAGGTGCCATATTAGTTTGTTTCTTGTGTCATTAGGCTGACTATAAGAAAATTGCCAAATAAGTGTCGTTAAAAAGAGCCTCGTCAGGTAGTCAGAGGTGCCATGCTTGCAAAGGTTTGCAAGATGGATATTTTAATTCTATTAAGATGTGACTAAGAAATGAGGCTCCTCCTGAAGTGAATACATTATGTAAATATTAACAATCTAAGCATACAATTATAGACATTTAATAGGAATAATTAAATTTTCTAACATTTGCCTAGCAAGGCCTATCGTGTGCATTCAAAGACACTAGATGCCATCTCACATTTCCTTATGGGATAGCATTTCCTCTAAATAGGTTATTCCAAACAGAACAAATTATAATTTGGAACAAATGGAAGCATTTCCTTTAAAAGTAATGAAGAAGCAGGTCATGGTTAGCAGGCTTTAAATTTAGGGAAAGCCAGAGAAAAATCCTTGAAGAGAAAACCAGAAAGCAGGTGTGTGTGGTCAGACCTGTACTTCAAACTGCCCCACCACTCCAGAGTAAACCCCTCAGGGAGACTCCTCAAAGAGGCTCTTGTCTCCTAAATGGTGGTGCTTTCCTTTATCTTGACTGTGAAGCTTAACAGAAAATAATGATATTAACATGACTATAAATGACTCAGTTTCCTCCAGTGCCAAATCTTTTTCCTGTGACAAGGAAAGATTGATCAAGTCTCACAAAGCCCTAGAGTTACTTTCTTACACCGCTCTACTTATTTATTTAGGTACAAAATTGTAACATCAAAGTGTTCTTTCCAACTAGCTCTCTCATGTCATCCTGCCTTACAGATCTATAGAAATGCATACTATCCATACTAGTACATGAGTTGGAATAAAAGAGTGCTTCAAATCAAGCCTCTTGCAATACTTGCGGACAGCTCAATATACTATGATAATCAAGTTTAGTAATCCTAGCTGTAAAAAAATTGTGTTCGTTGCTTAAAGCAATCACTTGACAAGGAAATATCATCTTTTGAATTTGGACTTGTCTTCAACAGAAAATAAAGCAATATTTTTAGCTTAGCTTTTACAGCTACAGCACACTCCAGTTAGTAACAGTAAAAGTTCACTTTAAAATGGAAACCCTAGTCACTGATCACTTTGTCTTTTTAGTATGCAGCCCAGAGGATTCAGAAAAAGATTACATTTACCATAATTAACATATATGTAAATGGAGATCATGGCTATGAATGATAAATTTTCATAGCAATTTAAACCTTGTACAAATTAATCAACCGTACAGACACTTGATTAATGGAAAGCAGTGTCACTTGAAAATGCAACATGTTAATATATATTACAGTTATCACAGATCAAAGAATCTTTAAATGTAAACCCGTTAGAGCAAAGTTCAACCTAGACTTTTAATAAATGTAATTCTTGTGTAATTATGAGATAAATTTGAAAAAATAAAGTTAGCCTGCTACATATTTATTTACTAATTTTAGGAAAAAGTCATGAGGATAGATTTTTAGAAATTTCATTAAAGTGACTAGGATTCAAAATGCAGAATTACAGAATTGGCTAAGGATGAGATCAATGTAAAGATGCAATTACCAAGTAGAGGCCAAAAGTTTCTACCCAGGTCATGATAAATCTAGACATTTTCTTCTAGGTCCTTGCTTTGTGTCCTACTAAGAGAGTCAGGGTAAACACATTAAGTCAAATGATTGACATCTACTCAGAATAGTGTTTGAGATGACATTTCTCATATTGTCTTGGTAAACACAGTTTTCTTTGATTTTTAAGCAATAGAAGTAAAAATTCTGGTAGTCTTGAATTTATTAAAAATAAAATCTATGGGTTAGAGAGATGGCTCTTGCAGAGGACCTATGGTCTATTCCCATCATCCACATGGTGGCTTACCACTGTCTGTTACTCCATTCCCAGGGCATCCAATGCCCTCTTCTGGTATTTGAAGGCACCAGGCTAGCATGAGGTGTATACACACCCACACCCACACTCCCCCACACACACACTCAGGCAAACACACACACACACACACACACACACACACACACACACACACACACACACACACAAAGAATAAATAAATCTTTAAAAATAAAGAAATGGAAAAAAAATACTTTCATTGTGAAGAAGACCACATAATTTCCAGGAAGAAAAATCTTTAGAACTAAATATAAATTTTACAGTTAATATACATGTGCTTGAATTGCAAGATCTAAAATATGAAGTTTATTTACAATATAACTGCTTTGAAGGGCATAAAAGCAAGCACACTGCTTTACAAAATCAATGTAGATTTGTTTTACAGAGGAAATCCCATAATGCATCATTAATGTTCCTCATTAGTGAAATCTAAGCTAGCACTAAATCATACTACTTAAACCTTAAATCTTAGGTTTTCTATTGCTATGAAGAGACACCATAACCACAACAACTCTTATAAAAGAAAAACATTTCATTGGGGCTGGTTCAGAGGTAAAGTCCATTATCATCATGGTGGAATATGGTGGAATGCAGGCAGACATGGTGCTGTAGAAGGAGCTGAGAATTCTACATCTTGATCTGCAGGTAACGGGAGGTAAGCTTAACAATGAGAGTGGCTTGAGCATATATGAGACCTCAGAGCCCACACCCACAGTAAAATACTTCCTCCAACAAGGCCATACCTATTCCAACAAAGCCACACCTCCTAATTGTGCCACTCCCCATGAACTTATGGAGGCCAATTACATTCAAAGTACTACACCAATGTATTGTATATTGGCATTGTTGATCAAGGATTACTAAAGGTGCAGACCAAGAAAACCTTGAACCAATACTAGATAGAAAGATGAAAAAATTATGACCCCAAGTTCTGTGCCAAACTCTTCTTAAGTAGCTAGGATTAAGTTCACCTCAACATAGCTAAAATTTGTTGAACATTTGACTGTGTCATACACCTATTAATTATGTTTAAAATATACAAGTGTATGATTTTATTATCAAGCCCTTGAATCTTGACAATACTTCCATGAATGAGAATTAATAAATGTTGACCTAGGTAGTGAAGAATAAGACTGGGGTATATATAGACCTTTGGCTTTCTCATTTGCAAGGTTGCATTCTGTATACTGTACTGTACTGTAATGTATTGCCTCCCTATGACTGTGAAACACTATTAATATCTAGCTCCCTAAACAGACTCATTGGGGTCACACATTCAATTATAAGACACTAAGATATGATCTTTCATGAGGATGTGGATTAAGATAATGTGGAAATTTACAATCATGTACAAGAAGACACTGGACAACAAGAAAAGGGTTAAGTTTCGGCTACACTAAAACAGCTGTGCAGTGTGGTCCAACTGGAAATGCTGAATCCTTCTACATTGCAGTGTTCCTTCCAATCACTAAAGGCAGACCTTAAAGGGAAGAAAATCCTTTAGATAGACAAAGAACTACAAGAGAAATACACTAAATTACTCAATTGCAGGTTATACAACATTGTACTAAAGATTACAAAAAGTTAGTGGTCATTGTATAAGATAATGTATCAGGAGAACTCTAAATACTAGGACTTCAAGGAAGTCTATTTCTCTTTCAGATTTATTGATCCCCATCCAGAGAGTCTAGGGTCATAAGAGCCCCACAACATTATAAAGGATATACCCACCTTCCTTCCCCATCAATACTTCACTGCTCATACAATGGCCCTCATTGTTCTGCCCAACATACCTACAAGAACCTATCTTTCACACCTTTAATCAGATTCATTTAATTCAGCTGCAAATAAAGTCAAAGAATATAGTCACTCAAATGGAAAACCGATGTCTTGACCAACGTACACCTCAAAAAATGTAGATCTCGTTTCTGTACAATAAGAGCGAGGAACAGGTGTTAGAAAACAACCAGAAGCGACAGTCTCCCTCTCAGCCATAAATCCATTTTCTTAGTTTACAGAGGTGGTAATCAATTAGTAACACAATATTTTATGTTTTCTTTACTAACCATCCCAAGTTCCTTGTTAAGTTCTTTCTGAGTATCCTAAAGTCTCGACTGTACCATATACCAGAAAGTAAGGCATAGATGTCACTACTGTTTGAATCTCAAATACAATCAGTAACCATAAGATGTCTTTTCATTGGAAAAGAAGTTTTGCCTGTGTGAGTTTAGGGGGTGGGGGAACAGCTACTGGGCATCACTAAGATTTAAAACACTGCATACTTGCTTTTCCTGCTTGACTCTGAAATTAATGAAAAATTTAATAATTACAGACATCAAAGACTTGATAATTAAGTGCTTTTATCATTCATTTATCTGTTCATTCATTTAGCAAACATATGTACTGAGTGTCTGTCATCTTCCAGGCTCTGATCCAAATCCTGCAATCAACAATACAATTGAGCAATGTCTGGAGTTTACATTCTAATGAATGATGATAGACCATAAATAAGTCTATATAAACATTATGTTTTTCTATATAATCATGGGTTATATTTTGTCCCGTTCAAAATTCATGTGTGAAGGTTTAACTCCTCAGTACTAAAGTGTTGCCTGTGATTTGAGGTAGAGCTCTTCAAAAGACGAGTGAATTCTAACAAGATTGTTATCATAGGTCCTAACCCAATTTTCTTAATGTCCTTAAAGAAAAACAAAACAAACAAACAAACAAAAAAAAAAAAACACAGATGAGGACAGAACAAGAGATATGCACGTGCACCGAGTAATGACTTCCTTACAAGGCAGCAAGAACAAATGACCTTCTATAAGCCCAGGAGACAAGCCCAGTAGGAAATTAACTGTCTGCACCCCCTCTAGAACTGTAAGGCCAAGGGCTTCTGTTGCTGAAGGTTCCAAATCAGCTTCATTCTGTGTGCCAGTGTGCTGCTGTCTGAATGTTTGTTCCCTTCCCAAATTGATACTGAGACATAGACTCCAGCACAGTAGGTACAAGAAGTAGGGACTTTTGAGGGTGATTGTGGAGTCTTCATTAATGCTAATAGTGACCTGATAAAAAGTTTTCAGGGGAATTTTGTTCACTTTGCCTTTCCATAAATGCAGCAATAAGGCACCGTCTAGGACATTAGTCCTAAGTCTGCTTCCCCACCAATGAATTTGACAGTGCTCCAGTTTTGGACTTCTTAGACTCGAGTCAGTGTGAAGAGTATTTCTATTATTTGCCGACTATTCAGTCTAAGGGGCTCTGTTTTAACAGCCTGAATCACTGCCTGTTCTGAGACAAATTGTTCCTTGTGCTAAAATGAAGTAAGGAGCTGGGAGACTACATAGATTGGCATTTGAATAACGCACATTTGAACTGAAATCTAAAATGATGCAAAGGACTCCACTATGTAAATATCTGGAGATGAGTGCTTTGGGAATCGAAAGTAGCTAATACGAAGCCCATTTTTCCTTATAAAAGTTACACAAAAGGCCAGTCTGGCAAATAACCATTTTCAACATCACAACACCATTTGCTCAGTAACTATCTATTCATGGTATGTGACTTCATCACTATGACAAATACTTGAGAGAAATAGTCTAAAGGAGGAAGGATTTATTCCAGGCCACACTTTCAAGGCCTGCTGAATCCATTGCTCTGAAGCTGGGATAAAGCAGAGCAGCATGAAAGCCAGCCAGAGCTTCTGTTGGAGGAGACAGTGCACCTTATCACAGTTGGCCTGAAGCACAATGTGAGAAAGGAAGTGAGTGGCCTGAGCTCTAGGCATAACCCTCAGAATCACATTCCCAGCAAACCACTTCCATTCAAGGCTCAACCACCGTCCACAGTTCCCACCACCTGCCAATAGTGCATTCAATCATGAGTCCACCAACACACTGACCTGCTATTTATGTCAGAGTCCTTATGATCCAATCAGTTCCCCCAAATATCAACTATAAGCATTGCTGTGCTGGAAACCAAGCTTTCAACTCCTGTGCACTGGGTGAGGGTGGGGGTTTTCATATCCAAAACATGACAAAATACTAAAAGCACTATGGAGATTAAACTGATATTATACACCATGAGTAACGTTGTAATAACAATTTTACTGCGAGCATAGCTGTCTATTCATTGACTATCTGGTGTCATATATTCCTTTTTTTTCTGGTACAAATATAAGGAATGTGTTTGGCACTAACACAATGCTCACGTTGTTGGTGTTGCTAGTACACAAGTTAATTAATCAGACAATGTTAACTATAAGAAGAAGGAGCTCTTTAAGATCTACTCATAACTTGGAGTATGATATTCTTTTTTGAGGGAGTCTTTTTCTTTTAAAAATCATTAGATATTTATGGAGTACTCACCCAATAGGCTCAGGACACAATTATGTTATATGAGCAATTTTACAGGTGAGAGCATTGAGGCTCAGAAAATTGAAAGCTTCTGCTCAAGGGTGTGCCACAAATGAGTATCGAACAACACAAGTAGACCTGAAACTAACGCCTTGCTTTCCTCTGTAGGAAAACTGAGGTGTGCAAGGCGTGGACAATAGCACTGGGCTGCAGCAGCGCTTCCCAATCTCTAAAGTGAATATGAGGACTTCGTCAGTAGGAGTCTGCACTTCACACAAGTTCTCAGCTGATGCAAGTTGTCTGCTTAATGAGCTTTCTTAGTAAAACAATCATTCAACAGTTAAAAGCGTATAATATTAATTGGCTTTTGTTTTCTCAGAAAGCACATGCTATTTATTTTATTGTGTTCGTCTTTCGGCTAGGTATTAAATATCACTATAATTTTTTGCAAATTGCTACATGTTACAAATACTGTCTCCCTCGCAGTTCTTACCGTTGTTGTAAGTGCTTGCACTCAGGGCCCAGAATCCCAGTGATGTAAGTAGTAAGGCAGTGCTCGGCTCATCACTGGCGTCAGCAAAACTCTTATCATTGTATAGTGACAAACCGGAGCAAAAGCAAGCAAGCTGTAACTTCGTCAGCACTGATGCAAACAAACGTTTTATCTAGTGAGGAATAGAACCATCCGGAGTGAAATACACTTGTTAACACGAAGGGACACTTGCAAAGGTCAGATACAGAGGAGCTGAATATGCTCAATTAGTCATAAAATTTCTGAATGGGAGCAAAAAAAAAAAAGATGATTTCAGAAGAGGTGAGTACATTTTTTTCAAGGAATAGGAAGAGTTTTACAAACACTTTGTAAGATCTAGAAATACAGATGCACATATTTTGTTTTTTTAATACTTTTATTGTTACATAGTTTGTAGTTTCCCATATATGTCAAAAGGAACTTTTCTAAATTAAGTCTAAAGTATTTTTTAATTAACTTTAATTTAATTCTAATTAACACTGGTTGAATTTAGCCCAATTTGGTGATCATGTATAGTTTTTATATGACCAAACACCATCATAATTTGCATCCCACCCAGGACTCCCTACTCTGAAGAGCTATCAGCAGCTCCCAGAGTGGGTCTCTGGGGTGAAGCCTGCTTTATCACTCTCATGCTAGATCTATTTGGTAGTAAAATCAGGGTTAGTAGCCTAGTGCCCCTTCCGTAGGAGAAAAACTCTATATTAACCCTGTCTTCAGTCTTCTCTGGAAACTGATAATAAATTTTGTCCTTTTACTCTCTGCTCTTTTCACTTTCTGGCATTCCAGAAGTTGTCAGACTCGCTGTTCCAGCACCTTCCTGGCAGGGCTAAATTGGATCTAAATTTCTTGCAGCTTCTCTCTTCTGGGAGGTTTCTTCTCCACGCTGCCTGTCCGCTTTGTTTGGTTAATACCTTTCAAATGATCAACATCTGCCTCTCTGCACATCCTATAGAATCTCACCCCTCTGCTTTGGTACTTCTGTCTTCATATCTTCCACTTGCTTTAGCTGGAAATGGGTTGTTTGATGCTTCATGACCTCTCTTTGGTCTTTTATACAATGTGGGACATTAAATCCCTGTCCTTGTTGATCACAGGCAAATACCCGCTACTGAGCTACTATTTACTCCCCCTGGGCATTTTAAGAATTCTGAGCTGGGCGTGGTGGCACACGCCTTTAATCCCAGAGCTCAGGAGGCAGAGGCAGGTAGATCTAGGTGAGTTCAAGGCCAACCTGGTCTACAGAGTGAGTTCCAGGACAGTAGAATTCTGTTCTACTACATTTTAAATATTTGTTTGTTTGTTTGTTTGTTATTTTTAGAGACTTTAAGCAAGCAGTCAAAGCACAGCTTGCAGGAGTTTTTCTGCTAGGTACTTGGACCTGATTCCAAACACCTTTACTTACCAAATCATGGTGCAGGCCACACAGTTCTGTGCCAAATGGTTGCTATTTCCACATATGTAACTTGCATTTGAGAAATCTTGCTAACACAATCAAAATTTTGCTAGAAAATTTAACCTTTTGCAAAATAGCAGCAATGTCAGGGAATCAGAGAAGTTATACAGTATCAACAATGAATTATCCCACTAACATATAAAGGTAAATATTTTTTGTCATTCTCTATGCCCAATATAAGTACTCACAAATAATCAAATTCCCTTTTAGAAACACAAAAAATGAACCATGTGTGGTAACACTCTTTCCTCTCTACCACTTGGGAAGGTAAAAAGGAGAGTTGGTTCAGGTACAAGGCTAGCCTCATCTACGTGGAGATTTCAAAGATAGCCTGTACTACATGGCAAAACCCTCTGTCAAACCCAACCCCTCAAAAATAATAAATAAAATGAAAAATACTCAAAAGGGGAAACTGGAAGGTCATGCATTTGAGGACTGCATGGGTTACATAGTAAAACCTTACCATAAGTAAGAAAGAAATGTAGTATCCCCCTCCATTATTGTATCTGTTCCCCCAAACACCCCTGTTCTAGTTTCCTGTCTTCCACTTGTGCTCCAAGATAAACATACTAAACAAAAGCATTGAAGTCAGAACCAACCTGTGAATGAGAACGTGTACCATTTGTCTTTCTGGGACTGAGTTACCTCACTCACATTCACATATGGTCAGCATTAATTGCACTTACAGGGATGCTATGAGAGGGGGGAAGGGACATAAATTTGGGAGAGTTAATGTTGGCACAGTATCTAGGGGAGCTGGAGGCAGAGAAGGAAAGGAATTCCTGCTATGGAGAGCTGGGTCTGAGGGTAGTTTTTCATTGCATATATATATATATATATATATATATATATATATATATATATATATAAATTTCTCAAAGAATAAATTTAAAAAATAAACTTTAAATTGAAAATCAAGAGAGCACATAGCAAGGGAAGAAAAAAAGAGAGGAAGGAAAAAGGCAAGCAGGGGAAAAGGATGGAGGAAACTAAGTTTAAAAGTATCTAAAAGAGGAGTAGAATGGTGTTCTTTAATTATCAGTGGAAAAATGAATTGCTCCTATTTGTTAGCTAGCTGCTTATGGCATGTAGAAACGCTGCTGGTACGTTATGCTGTTAAAAGAAATAGCATCTGTGATTTTGCTCTACACTTGAAGAGCTGTGAGATTGTGTTTCTATAATGTTGTGCCTTACCCTCTTCATCATTGCAGTGGATCCCAGTAGAAATGGGTTATTCACCAAAATATTGACATCTACTATGGAGGAGAATGCCTACAATACACTAATAATCTCTCTGAATATTACAGAAGAGGATTTAAAATATGTTGATAACTTATTCTGGCAAGAAGAACATAACCTCAAGAAACTGTTATGTTTAAAACTTGAAATAGAAATAGAGATTCTTGGCATTTGTCTTTTTTTTTCTAAATATAGAATCATAAGGTCATCTAGGCTGCAGTCTGGACTTCTCCAACATGGGTACATTTTAAATCTCAATAGGGAAGCATCTAAAACCATTGTGTAGCATCCTTTCTTTTCAATCAAAGAATTCTGGTAGTCTTTGTTAGTACTCCTAGGATGAATATAGCTGGAGAGATCGTACCAAGACCCTTTGATATCAATTTATACCCAAGAATGTAACATTATGGTTGGAGGTAGAGATACTAGCTATCCTAAAAATAGTAATACCTCATTATTAATGAAACATATTGTGTTTGATATTGTGAAATGCTGTAACTTACTAAGAATATCAAATTTAAAAGAGGTGATTTGTCAACAAATTATGCTTCTTGATTTTCTTAGGATTTAACTGTTACAACTCAGGACAATGATCACCCAAATCAGCATTCCTATCTGTATAAGAATGTCAATCGGGGGCCATGAAGAATCAGAACAGCAAATCTAGATACTTTGTCTTTGAAACTTTTAGATCAATGACTATGCAGTGAGGCTGTGCAAAATCTTCAATGAATACTTCTGAAACCATCCTAAAAGGCAAGGTGCTACTTTGGAGGTGTGAGGTCACTGCTTCATCTCTGTCAGAATCTTTAAAAAATTCACACA
Source organism: Peromyscus eremicus (assembly GCF_949786415.1). NCBI lineage: Eukaryota > Metazoa > Chordata > Mammalia > Rodentia > Cricetidae > Peromyscus > Peromyscus eremicus. The sequence goes on from NC_081419.1 coordinate 42,368,226, forward strand.
GATTCTCTAAATTTGTCAGGAAAAAACTGAGTGTATGTCCTTAATTGCCTAGAGCACAATTATCAATCTTTATTTGAAATCTTGTTGAAACAAGTGTTTACTACATATCTATTACATTTATTGTCTAATTATTACAGTAAGAAATATAAACAAAGAAAGAGGTAGAGAAGATATAGTCCTGGGTTTCAAGATACTTTCAAGACAGTAACAAAAATAGGTATTTCCTAACTGTAGTCCAAAGCAGAAGAGAGGTGTAATCAATATGCACTGAATTAAAAGAAGAAAAATAATTAAATGTGATGGGTCAATTAAGGAATTCCTTTGAAAGGAAATGCTACTTAAATTTATCATTGAGGAATTAGTGAAAACTTAATTAGGAAATAAGGAAAGCAAGTATCCAAAATAAATGTATATCATATTAAAAAAATATAGGTAAAAGAGATACAATACTAAAAACAATTTTAAATGATATGTTATGACAATGCAAGAAGTGAAGATCTGATGTCCAAGAAGAAATTCCACTCAGTTTTTAGGATGACTTAGTGATAATCCACTAAGTTTATGTTAATGCTATAATTCCGGCCAATAACAAAGTGGCATAGACTAGGTGGTGTCTAAAAATTATTACTTAGTTCATAAAATAAGTCAAAGGTAAAGAGATGGGAGCATCAGGATGGTTTTGTGTTCTAGTGAGGGACCGTTTCCAGATCGGAGACTCTTTATTGCAACCTCATGTAACAAAATTACCAAACCAGTTTGCTGGTCTTTTAGGAAGATGCTAATCTCATTCCTAATGACTCTAACCCCTTGGTGCATCACTACCAATAGGATCATCTCCAAATACCATTACACACATATGAGGGTTTTATATTAGGATATATTTACATACACTTTCAGTCCTTTGTAAATAAGGTATATTAACCAACCAAGCAGTACGTCCTAAGTCAATGACGCATCATAGAAAATGATTAGAAAGAAATGAGATCTGAGCCAAACCACTAGTATTGAATTTGCCTGACTTGTGCACCTTGCAGTTTACAAGTTGTCCATCCTTAAGGACTAGATGATCACTTTACAACCACTAAGGCAAGAAAGACAAAGTGGAAAAGCTTTTGGGTGGAAGTGTGACAATGATTTAAAGAAACATCAAAGACCAGAATTCTGGAATTAAAAAATAGCAATATATCCACTAATATTACCTTTAGCTATGAATTTATTTATGTACCCAAAATATAGAAGGAACTCAATAATATTTAAAATAAAGTGAAATCATATATAGAAAAACTGATAGGCCAAAACCCTGAAAATACCCAGAGCAGCTAACCCAGATATACTTTATTGATTTCCTTATCCATGTGTTAGACTTTATGAGTATATTTTTCAAAAATCTGATTTATAGTTATCAGAAGTTAGATTATATTTATTGAACATGCCATATGAGCTGCACATAGCTGTAAGCACTATGGATAGGCAAATCAACAATATAGACTTAGTTCTTGTCTTTGTGGCAGCAATTACTCTAGTGGTGAAGCTTTAGAATAGGAAAAAATTAAAAATTAAAAAATAAACTCTTCCAAGTAGTAAAGAAAAGTAAAGCTAGGTAAGTGGATAAGGAGTATAATGATGCATGCAACTTAAGCATTGGTGATCAGCGAAGACACTGACCATTGTAAATGACATGACACAATAGAGTTAAATGACTTAAGAATGAGGTGAAAGTCAGGAAGTGATGGCACACATCTTTAATCTCAGCACTTGGGAGGCAGAGACAGGCAGATCTCAGTGGTTGAGGCCAGTCTGGTCTATAGAGCGAGTTCCAGGACAGCCAGGGTGACACAGAGAAACCCTGTCTCTGAAAACAAACAAACAAAAAAAAGAATGCAATGAAGATATGAGGATATGCTCTCTAAGTAATAGGAAGAGGAAAATTTTAAAACCACATTTATATAGTAATATATTTAGAGTATTTAATAATAACAGTAAGAAGACCAGTGAGGAGATTGGAATGACAAAATATAAGGATATGTTAAATATATATATGTGTGTGTGTGTGTGTGTGTGTGTGTGTGTGTGTGTGTGTAAACTATTTAGAGCTGCAGTTCTCAACCTGTGGGTTGTGATCTTTTGGGGATCAAATGACCCTTTCACAGGGGTTGCCAAAGACCATGGGAAAACATAGATACTACTATTCATAACAGTAGCAAAATTACAGTTATGAAGAAGCAATGAAAATAATTTTAAGGTTTGGGGTCACCACAACATGAGAAACTGTAATAAAGGGTTGCAGCATTAGGAAGGTTGAGACCCACTGATTCAGGGTCTTCTAGCCCATGACAATGAGTTTGGATCTTATTATTAAATTTGTTAATAATCAACTAAATCAGTTATTTGAAGCCTAGATTTGATTAGCTGTGATCTTTTTTCAGTGTTGATTAATAATATAGCTTCTCTGGTAAAAGGTAGAAAAAGTATCAAGAAAGTGGGAATAGTGAACAGATTTGTTGTAGTTTCATATGGCAAACCAATTTTAACTTATATTACCACAAAAGTACCTGAAGACATGGCATTTATAGAGATCTTAAAGAACATATTGATTAAGAGAATAACAACTATACCTAAAAACTGGAATAGTGCTCCATGGTGGCTGCCCGCTCAATACCAGGGGTAACAGTAAGATAGGTATAATGGATTTCCTGATAACAATGGTAATAATAGAGATGGAGACTTTGTGGTCAAGTAGTGATGTTTATTCATTTCTACTTTTAGGAACCCTGGGCAGCACCTAATAGACTACAGGGATCCTGGGCAGCACCTAATAGACCACAAGGACCTTAGATACAAAAGAAAACATCTGTCAGCTAAAGCACATCTTGACACAGAGGAGGAAAATCCTAGGAGATGTGGTGTACACAAATTTCACTTGGGTTGCAGGAGTGAGATTCACTCCTTTTTTTCAGGCCTAAATCAGTGTACAGACTTGGAGCCATTGTTAAAATAGGCTAGCCACTGTTCCAATAATTTGGCAGTAGAGTTATGGATACATAGTGGGAGTCTTTACCATAAAGATAACCATGATGACACACACAGAAGAGAAGATGATCTTGAGTGTTAGTCTGCATCAGAATGCCCTAGAACCATTTTAGGAGTGGTGGGTCTCACTGCTTCAGCAAGTTTGGTGAGGGGACATCAGATTTTACATTTTCAACATTTTCCCAGGTGATTGATGTTGCTGGTTAAGGATCACATCTTAAAAATACCATATGGAATAGTATCATTAGATATACCCTCTTTAATAATATCACACCCTGGGAGTTTAAACATCATTTAAAGTCTAATGTTTAGAATGTTATAGATTCCATTTCAGAAGATGTCCAAAGAGATTTCAAATCTGTTTTAGTTTAAATTACGATAATCAAGTATATTTAATAAGAATAGTTAGAAACAGGAAATCCCTAGTTTCACATTTATTGTGAAATAGAAATAAAATTCAAGTTTCCTAAAATGTTCTTGTTATGCAAAGGTTTTTGTTTAACTATCATCTATCTATCTATCTATCTATCTATCTATCTATCTATCTCTCTCTCTCTCTCTCTCTATCTATCTATCTATCTCTATCTATCTCTATCTATCTATCTATCTATCTATCTATCTATCTATCTATCTATCTATCTATCATCTATCCATCCATCCATCATCTATCATCTATCTATCTATATCTGTATCTATCTATCTATACATCCATTATCTATCTATCTATCTACCCATCATCTATCGTGTGTGTGTGTGTGTGTGTGTGTGTGTGTGTGTGTGTGTGTGTGTGTGTAGGCCATTGTATGTAGATGCCCTTGGAAATTATCGATAATAGATGAGGACATCAGATCCCTGGAGCTAGGGTCAGAGGAGGTTGTGAACCACCCAATATGGGTGTCAGATACTCAAGAAGAGCATCAAGACTCTTAACAACTGAGCCCTCACGCCATTCCCAGTGCTAAAATACTAAACCAAAAGCAATACTTCATCCCAAAAGGATACCAAATGCTTGAATGCCATCCTTAGTACTCAAATAATTGCAGTGTTGGTGACTAAACCTCTTTTATTTACATGCTTAGTGGTCTACACAAAATCTAAATGTATTTTTGAGAATGAGGATATACTGTCAAACATTTTAGTGAAGATGCCATGACATTTGACATTTCTACTCCCCCAAAAAAGTGTTTTTTATGTACATTGATGTTTTGCCTGTGTAAGGGTGTCAGGTCCCCTGGAACTATAGTTACAGACAGTTGTGAGTCACCATGTGGGTATTGGGAATTGAACCCAGTCCTCTGGAAGAGCAGTCAGTGTTCTTAACCTCTGAGCCATGTCTCCAGTCCAATGAAAAGTTTTAATTGGAGAAAATTAATAGGATCCTGATAACTGAGATTTTCAATTATGTAATTTCTTCAGCTTATAACCTAATTAATGCAATTCTCCTTTCTGCAATAGTAAAGAAAAATAAGCAGTTTTTCATGTGGCAGGAATATCACTGTACTATCCTTTCTTGGTCTTGCCATTGTGAACTTATCTCCAATTGCTATACTACTACTTTGGTAATAACTTGACAGCCTTGATATTTTACAGAAGTAAAATATGAAAAAAAAATCTAAGGTGGAAATGGTACACAAGTTCAAAAGTCCTGAGTAAATTTCAGAAGCAGATGACTTTGATTCTATGGCACTAGCTTTAGTTACTAAAGTAAATTTCCCTCAGGCCACAACTACAGTTTCATTGGACATTACATGTGACATGTCCCAACAAAGGGGAATAAGATATAGATATAGAGGAGCAAATTCAACAAGTGTAGCTTATGTTACTCTTCTATGTTTCTAATGCTGGAGGTGTGCTTTTAGATTTCCTGTCTGTGTGTGACCAAACCAACACCACTCATTTGACAAGATGACACCTGATAAAACTCTGAATTCCGCATTTATTTCCTGGGCATCTACAGCAACAGATTACCTCACATTAAAAACTCTGTGGTTTAATGTGAATGAAGTGGGTTTGCTCACCATGCCAAGGGAAAGAATTTTTTAAAAATGAAAATTACTGACTCAAAATAGAGTTGTTTGACTGTGTTGTCCTCTCTTGAAAACCTGAATATAACAATGTGCTCCCTTATAATTTCAGCTTATGAAATTCAGCCTTCATGGGAATTTTATATAGCTCTGTGGAACAGTACTACCTCCTCTGTATAGCAGCCACTTGTTCATCTGCCTACCCTTCATAGGTGATGAGAGTAAAATGCATGGCACAATACACCAGTGCCTCTGTTAGGACATTTGGATTCTTCCCAGATAATCCAAGATGAATTTGTATCTTCTCTTCATGACCCCTTGCCAAATAATTAATCTTTCTTACTAGAAATTAGGAGCTGACATCTTTCAAGACATTGCTCAGCCTACTGTGTGCCACCTCTTTCATTGAGTGAAACACAGTAATATACATTGAAACATAAATGTGGATGACTGCTCTGTCTGAATTCCACCAGTTCCCTCCATACTCACTCTCTACCATCCCTTTTGTTCTATACTCCAGGAAACATGGCAGAGCTCCCTTTGGCTTATGCTTAGGTTTACCCTACAGAGTGGGAGTTGAGTAAGAGAAGAATGAAAGAAGATTTGTAAGGTTAAAAGTACTTGCTTTATGGCCTTAATTTCTAATGCCTTCACCAGAGTTTTCTGCATCCCCTTACCAAAATGTATAGCTTCTAGTAAATGTTCCTTGTTATATACTCTATTTCTTGAAGCTTCTTTTTCTAGTGATTTAATTTTAGTGTGTGCGTGTGCGTGTGCATGTGTGTGTGTGTGTGTGTGTGTGTGTGTGTGTGTGTGTGAATGTCACATGTATGGAGGGGCAGTTGTTGGATCCTTTGGAGCTAAAATTACAGGTGGTTGTGAATTGCCCAGACTGGGTTTTGGGAACTAAACTTCGTTCCCCTGAAGAGCAGTAAGCACTTTTAATTGCTGAGCCATCATTCCAGCTCCCCGAGTTTCTTTTACAATTTTACTCCTATTCACTTAAGCCTCACTGAGGTGATAGAGGAGTAGTATATTGCAGATGTTTAAGAGGAAGATGTCTAGAAACAGAATGTACAAAGAGACAGAGGTAGAAGCGTTGCCTACCAATTCTATAGTATGAATGACACAACTTACAAATAAAAATAATAATATATGTAATACCTTAGCACCAGTTAATTTTCACAGAGTAATTTTGTTGAGTTTTGCTGAGATCTTACAATTGACAAACATGTATAAATCTGATGGGTATTTCAGTTGATTTTTTTCATTTATTTTAATACTTAAGATGAAAGTGAAACAAAGATGATGAATTTTGTAAGGCATTTATAAATGATATGAGGGAACAGGACAACAGCTTTAGACTATTAGACAAATGCATTACCAAATTTTAAAGATATTTTCACAATGCAAGATCTATAGTCACCAATCTTTTAAGTATAACCCTCATTATCAAAACTACCCTAGCATGAATTTCATGACTCTATTAAATCAACAAAAATATACAACAAACCATGAGTCATGCATTCACAGATTTCTGTGATGTAAATATCCCTTGCATGACAAACTTTAAACTATCAATGTGATATAAACAAATATCAAGTAAGAAAGAGATTAATAGCACTTGTATAAGTTTTCTGTCATCTAGTTCTGAGATCCATGCCTCATAAACTTATATACCTACAAAATATTTATAAATATAGGCTATATATGTGTATGCATTATTTAGAAGTATAATTATTTAATAAGTTTAGAAATTTAATTCTTAATAATGAATGAATTAGACAAATGACTTGCATCTTCAAAAAATTTCATTGTAAGCCTGTACAAGCCTGCAATAGCACATTACTGTAGAATATACCTTCCCTGTTGCATTTTCAGGGTACTATATTACTATTTGTGATACTCTAAATCCTGCCCACCAGCTTGTAAGCCAAAACTGTACAAATTAAGCTCTCCTCAAAGTATTTCAATAGACTGGATCATCATTTCCACGACCAGGGTCCTAGTGAATATAACTGTATAGTACTGAATGAAGTCAAAGAAGTGAACAATGATCCTACAGAGCAAGGAGAAAAGAACAAGTAGAAATCTAGAGGCTGCTAAATTTGGACAATCAGAAGGAAAAGAAAAGATAATAAAGCAGATTGAGAAGTGATAGTCCATAAAATAGAAAGGAAAACAGAAGGATGTGATGCCCTGGGCCAAACAGATAATCTTATCATTGTAAGCATCACAATGCCTGATACTTACAGGTCACATGCCATAAAGTACTACTGTCTTGGTCAGATAAAGGCTTTGGATAATTTTGATAAGTAAGTTCTTGTTAAAATGATGGGGGTCATAGTGACTGAGAAAAGAAAGAATAGATCAGAGAACTATAAAAAGGTCACATGATCAGTTTTGCAATTAATTTGAGGGACTTTAACTAATGTGTAGATGGAACTGAGCAAACTATCTCAGCAAACAGAAAAACAAAGAAAACTCTAGGAAGAACCACATACATGATTGTGGGAACTGTGGTGATATACTGTGCACCCCAATAAAACTTATCTGGGGATCAGAGGATAGAAACTAGCCACTAGATTAGACGTAGAGTCCAGAGAGTGATGGCCCACACCCTTAATCTTATCACTCAGGAGACAGAGATCCCAGACAATCTCTGTGAGTTCAAGGCCACACTGGGAACAGAGTGAGCCTGGTGGCAGACACCTTTAATCCCAACACTTGAGATCTCCCGCCTTTGTTTGGAAAGCACAAATGCCTTTAATCTCAGGAAGTAAGGTGGGAGGGCAGAAAAAGTTATATAAGGTGTGAAGAAACAGTAACTCACTCTCTTGAGGCTAAGGATTTTATAGAGGTAAGAACATGGCTAGCTTGTTTTGTTTCTCTGATTTTTCAGCTTTCAACCCAATATCTGGCTCTGTTTTTTGTTTTTTTGTTTGTTTTGTTTTTAATTACTAAGACCTCTTAAGATTTATATTACATCTGGCAACCCAATGTTTGTGACATGAATTCACTAAAAAGCCTCTTGTGGCCTTGTAGGCCCCTGACTCAGGCCAGAGCTGCATGAGGCCAGAGTCTCCACCCTACCCGGGTGGGAGTCTCTATACTGCTGGCTAAGTTTCTGTTGCAGCCTCTCTGAAGCAAACTCCCCAAGATCAAGCTCCAAATACTCCAGAATCAGCTGCTTTCACATGTTCCCCAGTGCAGGAAGCTGGTTTTTTGGCTTCTTTTCTCTCCTGGTGGGTTCTGGCTCTCCCTGGATCTCCATCTTGGGCTGCTACCATACTAGGTAGCTACCTTGAAACCCACTGTTCTATGCAGTCAGCAGAATTGGTGAGTCAATTAAGATATCTAAAAGGGAGAAATTAGTTAAAAGGGAATTTTTCCCATGATAAAAAACTGAGAAACATTTTTACAACAGAGGGTGTTTGTTCTCTGTTTGATAACACATTAGGCAGTCTGAAAGTGGAACAATTAAATGAAAGGATAGCTAATTTTGATGGGATTTACATAATGTCAATTACAAATATTATTTGTTTGATCACTTTTATCATTAAAGGAGTTGCTTAATGTGAGTGCCAAGATAAAAATTTTAGAAAAACTTGTTAAAACAAATCAGAAAGAAACTCAGACCCAGACAGAAGAATTTAAAGGTGAACCTATCTCAGCATTGCATTATATGATTACAGAAAAACAGCTTAAGGCTTTCAAACAGCCAACTTTAATCTATCCAGTAACCTTACAGGAACTGACAAATGTTCAAGACTGTGTATGAGCTGATTGGACTTCAGTGCAAATGTTAGATTTGAGGAGATTCAAGGAAGCTATAGTCTCATATGATATGCCTTCTCTGTTTATAAAGTAGATGTTAAACTCATGATCAATTTGTAATTAAATTATCCCCAAGACTGGGAAGATTTGGTTACAGCTGTCTTAGAGGCTGGATGTCAGTTACAGTGGAAGACTTGGTGGAAAGAGGAAGCTGAGACAATTGGACAACTATGTAGGGCTAGAGGTATGGAAATTTTCCAAGATAAACTTCTTGGAGAAGGTGATTATGCTGATATACAAAGACATTCTTTATCTGATGACCACACTCTAACTTTATGCTGAATGGCAGCCTTGAATGCTCCCTGAGGGGCCTGTCGCAGGTACTCATGGGAAATTCAATTTAGGCCTTTTCTGCCATCATAGAAGAAACCCCTTCCCAGAGCAATTAAATAACCAAATGCCTATTTTAAAAAAAATACTGCTTAAGGTGATAGAATAGCTATAGCAGAGAGAACAAAAAATTCAGGAGAAACCATAAAGTGATTTTTTTGGCAAACTTCTATAAATGAACAAAGACCAAAATTAAAAATATGAATAAATGATGTTCTCATTGAAGGTCTTGTAGACACAGGTGTGGACATAACAATAATTGCACCAGAATCTTGACATTGGCCTTTTCAGGAGGTAAATGTTCATCTGTTAGGGATTGGAACATTATCTCAAGTAAAGCAGAGCACAAGATGGCTTGAATGTATAGGGCCAGAAGGACAGAGAGGAAAATTAAAGCCATATGTGGCTAATATAGCTATGAATCTATGGGGATGTGATCTATTACAACAATGGAATACCCAGATTAACATTCCTCCAACCTCAGAAACAAACCATAAACTAACACATTTCTGAGAGAAATATTAGAAGGTACTATGGAGAATAGTCACTGACCATCCAGATTGTAAAAGAACAGGGCACAACAGCTGCTGATCTTTCAAAGACACCAACATCCCTACCTTTAAAAAGGTTAATAGACAAGCCTGTATGGATTCAGAAATGGCCTTTAACAACAGAAAAACTACAGGCTTTAGAAGAGCTGCTACAAGAGCAGTTCAGTGCTCAGCATATTCAAGAATCAATCAGCCCTTGGAAATCTCCTGTATTTGTTATTGAAAAAAAATCTGGTAAGTGGAGAATGATAACAGATATAAGAGCAATTAATAAGATAATTCAGCCAATGGATTCTCTACAATCTAGAATTCCTTTGCCTAATCTGTTACCTAAAGGATGGCCTCTTATGATTTAAAAACTGTTTCTTCCCAATACCCTTCCAAAAAAAAAAAAAAAAAAAAAGACAGAGAAAAATTTCCCTTCACAATGCCTACTTATAATAATGCCCAGCTAATCAAGAGATATCATGGGAAGGTTCTCCCAATGGGAACATTAAATAGCCCAACTCTGTGCTAATATTTTGTATGACAGCTATTGGAAGCAATATGTAAACAATTTCCTAAATCTATAATTTATAATGGACAATATTTTACTAGTTGATTCAAATACAGATACATTAGAAAGAATGTTTGAAGAAGAAAAAAAAATTTCCCTTGTTGGGGTTTACAAATTGCTCCTGAAAATGTACAAAGGGGAGATTCTATTAAATATTTAGGATATAAAACTGATCTAAAAATGTTAGACCCCAAAAGGTGCAAATTAGGAGAGATCGATTACGGACTCTTAATGACTTTCAAAGATTATTGGGAGACATTTCCTATCTATGTGCTGCTATTGATGTAAAAAATGAACTGAGTAATTTGTTCAAAACCTTAGAGGGTTACAAGGACTAAATAGTCCACAAGAATTATCAGCTGAAGCCGGGAAAGAATTAGCTTTGGTGGAAAAGAAAATACAGGATGCACATGTGGGTCGTGGATCCAAATTTTGATTGCATTTTGGTTATTTTACCCTCTAAGCATTCTCCTACAGGAATTTTAATACAGAGGGAAGATATTATATTGGAATGGATATTTCTACCAAATAAACAGAGTGAAAAATAAAAAAAAAAACATATGTGGAAAAGATCTCTGAGTTGATTTTAAAAGAAAAAATGGCACTTCGTCAATTAGCAAAAATAGACCCAGCAGAAATTGTGGTACCTTTAACTAATGATGAAAATGACAAATTATGAGCAGAAAGTGAACCTTGGCATAGAGCCTGCAGTAATTTTTTAGGAGAGATTAACAACAAATATCCCAAAAGCAATAGAATTCAACTTAAAAAGAGAGCTAACTGGGAATTTTGTATATTGTATGCAAATTATGTATATTGATACAAATTTGAGACTAGTTTTGTTAGAAAATACTGTACATATGTTTCTAATCTTGTTCAAGGTATTGTACCTATACAGTTCATTTAACAATGTAATGAAAATTGCTAGTCCTTGAAAGTTATTATTACCAACTAATTAGGATATAAAAAATGAAAGTTAATAGTCATTACAATCAAAGGTGTAGTCAGATTAGGTACATTTTCAAGGTCAAACATATATTTCAGATGGATAGGTCATCTTCAAACACTTCAGAGATCTACAGAATATGGCATTTAAGATGTGTTAATAATATAGATTTTTTAAATTTATTTATTTACACAAATTGGTGTGAAGGTGTCAGATCCCCTGAAACTGGAGTTACAGACAGTTGTGAGCGGCTATGTGGGTGCTAGGAATTGAACTCGGGTCCTGTGGAAGAGCAGCCAGTGCTCTTAACCACTAAGCCATCTCTCCAGCCCTAGATTATTTTTTTTAATGGCTGTGAGACATGTCTGCTCCTGGCAGCACCAATATACTTCAGAGAAGATGATGGGCATTGAAGAAACTCCATATGGAGTTTACTTTCTTTGTGGCAAGTTAGCCACTGGGCAAGAAAGTGTCATTACATCAACTGCTGACAGTATGCTGTACAAAATGTATAAACAGGACACAAAAGAAAGGACTGCTGAACCTTGCCAAGACAAAGTAGGATGGCCTTTCAGAAAATCCTGCTTCACAGATGAGTCTGTCAGATATGTTAGGCCTGTAGACCAAAGATGGATACCTCAACATTGCAGAGAAATCTTGAGTGACTGTCCAGGCAGACAGCTATTTCTGTCATTTTTCACATCTTTTGGAAGTCACTTGTTTGTACCTCCTGCTTATGCAGTTAATATTATTTCCTTCTCGGTTCTCTGAGGGAGTTGAAGATTAGATAGTTACAGATTTCCTTGTTAACAAATTCAAAAAAGAAACTCACTGAAAGGTGTAAAGTGTGTAAGGCTGAAAGATAGTTTTCAGTTGGTAATACAAGTTAGGATAAAAAGTGAATTAGGTACATTTTGGACTCACCAAAATAGGCTAAATAATGGAGGGGTTTTTTTTTTTGTCTGAATCTGTCAAATGTTAATGGACTAGACATTGTTAATATAATTCTTGATTGTATATATTGTATATCCTTATTGTACATATTGTATATAGTTTTTATTATTAGTTATAACCCTTTTTTATTTTAGACAAAAAATGGGAAATGTGGTGATATATTGTGCACCCCAATCAAACTTATCTAGGGATCAGAGGACAGAGCCAGCCACTAGATTAGATATAGAGGCCAGACAGTGATGGCACACACCATTAATCCTATCACTCAGGAGACAGAGATCCGTCTGGATCTCATTGAGTTCAAGGCCACACTGGGAACAGAGCGAGCATGGTAGCACACACCTTTAATCCCAACACTTGAGATCTCCCGCCTTTGTTTAGGAAGCACACATGCCTTTAATCCAAGGAAGTAAGGTGGCAGGGCAGAAAAAAAAAAGTATATAAGGAGTGAGGAAACAGGAACTCACCCTCGAGGCTAAGGATTTCATAGAGGTAAGAACATGGCTGGCTTGTTTTGTTTCTCTGGTCTTTCAGCTTTCACCCCAATATCTGGCTCCATTTTTTTTTAATTAATAAGACCTTTTAAGATTCATGTTACAGGGAACACAATGTGGTTTAATTTTAACTGCCATTTTTTCAAGGAAATATTGATGACATTGGCTGACAATGTAAGAAAATTATAGTGTTTAAAGTATTGAAAAGAGATAAAATAATTGCCATAGTTTATTATTTTGTTTGGGGGGGAAAAGTGAACAGGAAAAGTTAACAGAATTGGAAAGAAAACATCAAGATGTTTAATAGATCTCCAAACTTAGGAACTTGCTTAGTACTTACCACCTTTGAAGAGATTCATTTACTTATTCACAAATATTTACTACATGCCTACTGGATGTTAAGTGTTGCTTTAGACATCACAGGCAGCATTTGCCCAAACAAAGTCCTCCCCTAGGAAAAAAAAATCCCTTTGCCTGCTCATTGATTGATTACAGCAGGCATTGGTAGACTTCAGTCTACAGACAGGTAGAGCTATAGAAGTTCTGAGCCAGGAGCTCTCTGTTGTGACTATGGGACAATCAACAGATCACAAAAGAAACCAAAGATAATACATAATAAAAGAGCACACTAGACTATGTTACAAAAACATGCTAGAGAGCTGGGGATGTAGTTCAATTGTACAGCATTTGCCTGGCATAATCAGTGTCCTGGGGTTGGATGACCAGAACCACAAACAAAAACAAAACAAAACAAAATGAAACAAAACCAGAAAATTGGCACGTCATATAGGTCCCTTCATATGAGTGCATTCTCCACAGGTATACTTAAAACAAAATAAAACAAAAAATACCCACCAAATATGATCAATTGAGGGAGCCATAGAGGAGACTGCAACAGCTGAATAGTGATGCAGAATGAAAGGAAAACATTGTCTAGAACCAGGAATACTACCAAAGTAAAAAATGATAGGAAAAGGGAAATGGTGACAAGGATGGAAAATGAGCAATTAGAGATATATAGTGTCTGTATTTATTATGCAGCTCAAAACTTGGAGGATCAAAGGATGAAGGGATGACTATGATATGTTCTATATTTAAATAAATATGTAATAAATGTTATTTATTTAATTAATTATATAATTCTAATTTTTAAATTTAAACACATTGTGGTGATATATTATGTACCCTAATAAACTTATATGGGGATCAGAGGATAGAACAAGCCACTAGATTAGACATAGAGGCCAGAGAGTGGTGGCACACACTCTTAATCCTATCACTTGGGAGGCAGAGATCCGTCTGGAACTCATTGAGTTCAAGGTCACACTGGGAACAGAGTCAGGCAGTGGTAGCATATGCCTGTAATCCCAGCACTTGAGAGCTTATTCCTTTGCTTAGAAAGCATACATGCCTTTAATCCCAGGAAGTGACATGGCTGGGTGGAGAATATAAGGCGTGAGGAGACAGGAACTAAGCAGCAGTTCAACAGAGACCCTCAAGGGTGAGAACTCAGAGGCTTTCAGTCTGAGGATTTTTGGAAACAGGATCAGCTGAGGAGTTGGTGAGGTGAGGTTGGCTGTGGCTTGTTCTGTTTCTCTGATCTTTCAGCTTTCACCCCAATATCTGGCTCTAGGTTTTTTATTATAAGACCTTTTAAGATTCAAGTTACAATGCATTTATTTAAATCAAACATCAGAGGAGTCAGGCCTTTTCTAGCTTTGTTTCTTATGGATAAACCAACAATTATCTTTCCATCAGCACAATGTCTGCTTCCGCAATTTATTCATGTTTATCAGAATGAACTGTTTTTGTAGATGTCATATAAATAAGTGATCTCTCCATAAGATTACAACATGTTCTGTTGGAATTCAATAATGACATCCTCACAGGATTATTCCTTTATCTCCAGAAATTATGGGAAGAGGGTGTGCATTGAGATGGCACTGTAGGCAAAGGTACTTGCTACCAAATCTGACCACCAGAGTTGTAAGTCTGGGGCTGGATGGTAGAAGGTTAACGACCAACTCCTTCAAGCTGTCCTCTGACCTCCACTCGAAGGCTGTGGCACTTGAATGAGAAATACACACACACACACACACACACACACACAAAGTAAATAATGCACACACACACACACACACACACACACACAGTAAGTAAGTAAGTAAGTAAGTAAGTAAGTAAGTAAGTAAGTAAGTAAGTAAATGAGTAAGTAAGTAAATAAAAGAGAGATTTTGGGTGATTGTTGGGAGATTGAAAAGTCAGTATATGTATAAACTCATCAAAATGAAAATGTTACATGAAATTCCACTGCTTCTTACATTCTAGTGAACTTTATCACTTTTCACACCATTGTATTGTGAAATAATAAACAAGGGGTTTATGGATTTAAAAACAAAAAGCACAATAAAAGCAGAAGTCAAAAGCATAGATGAAACAAAATTTATACAAGATCTATATTTACAGTAGGAAGAAATAGTACTTGTGTCATATAATATCAGTTTTATTTATCTATTACACAATTATACATATTGTCCAGGAAGTATCATGTTTATAAATATACATGCAAGAGCTTGCATATTTGATGTTAAGCATGCTTTAGTGCTCCTTAATTTCTTGTCTCTAAATATAGTTTTCTGCTTGTTAGCTGCCTCTAAATATGCTAGCCCATGTGACCTTTACCATAATTTACCTTTACTCTCACCAACTCAGTAGTCCCCAGTTTCAAAATCCTCTTTTGTACTACACATTTAAATCTTTGAACTGGAATATTCAATAAACTGTGGAATGACTTTGAGCTCTGACTTTTGAGCTTGGTAACCTTGAACCTCTCATAAATTGGGGGAAACCTCTAAAACAGCCAAAACAAAGCTCCTGATTTTCTAAATATAACATTTGCTTGACTCCCTGGCTTACCTGTGAACTCTCTTGTTTTTCCTTGACTGCTTTGCCATTATCATTTGAAGTTCACCTTTTCTTTACTCAGTCGGAAATCATGTTTCAACGGATTAAAGACAAAACAGCATTTTCTTTTAATTTAATCTAAGAATATCTTTAAATTATGTTTTGAAAAAAGTGTGTGTGTGTGTGTGTGTGTGTGTGTGTGTGTGTGTGTGAAAATTCTGCCCAAATGATGATCAAGGATAATGAGTTCTTCTTTTAACTGTGTATCTTCCCATTTCACTCCATTTGACAGTAAAAGGAATGTCATTTGAATACCAGCCTCACTGTTGTAGTTTAATTCTATCTCATCAATCTTTATTTTTATTTCCAGGTTTTCAAACTCATACTTTTATAATGAAATTAATGAAATCATGAAACAGAAATCATGAAAAATGCAAAAAACAAAGAGGGTCTGCAGTTCCTTAAACTGAAGCCACAAGAGGGTTAGTTTAGCTATGCTGGTTCTTATGCATTGACACAGTATCTCCATATGCACATAAACACATACATTGCATAATTTTTTGTTTCTGTACTTTACGTGGCACAAATGACTACTAAGTGATTGATGAATGGATAGGTGATCAATTAGTATATAAACATAGTACTTAAGAATGTTTAAGAAGGGGCTGGAAATATGGCTTAGCAGTTAAGAGCTGTGTCTGCTCTTCCAGAGGACCTGGGTTCAATTCCCAGCACCCACATGGCAGCTCATAACTGTCTGTAACCCTCACACAGATACACATGCAGGCAAAACACCAATGCACATAAAATACATAAATAAAAAATTTTTTAAAAATGAAAAAAGATGTTTAGATACAGGCTGCAATATTGTGTTGAATTCTAGTGATTGGAAAAAATTCCTTTTGAAGTTTTTATAAAAAATTTTAATATCCACATAAAAATTAGTTTACAGAAGGTGTCATCTGATAACATGTATTATTTTTCCCTTCTCAAAAAGATTGCTGTTAAGTACTTCATGCTTAATATTTATAAACTATTCAAGTAGATTCAAGATGTAAATGAAAAAACACAACCACAATAAGAGACATACAGATAATTATTTCATTAAATCATCTTAGAATTTTAGCATGTCATTTACTGCCTTTCTCTAAATAGACCAATCTAATATTATATAATTTTGAGTATAGATATACTGCCTTCTACAGAAGCACTTACTGTAATGAGACATGAGCATGAAATGGACTAATGCTGTATTTTTGTCAGTTATGAACAGATCATAGCCGTTTGGTATATAATGTTGAATACATTTTTAAGGATATATGTATATATGTATGACTCAAAAAATTAATTTTGAAGTGGTAAGTTTTTGTAAGTGCCCGTGAATTCATAATGTACTGGGTGCCTTGCAACCAAATATATATTCAGTTCCCAGCATTATTGGTGTTTCCAGTTTCAATAACTGTAATATTACCACCTTTGGACTTTTATGGCATCTTTCATCCATGGATCTTAAAGGGCTTTACAAACATTAATTCACACAGCATTCTTGTGAGGTACAGAAATATCATTAACCCCATATTACAGATGAGGAAACAACCAGGGAAAGGTTAATAATACGTGTGCTACTTTGTACTTGTGCGATGCCTTTGATTCAGCCATCTCTAAGTACACCAGAAGCTTCATAATGCAGAATGGATGTAAGAAAGACTTAGATATTAACTCATGGCAGAATTTTACTCTCTATTATGAAGTTTCTAGAAATTATCTCTACAGAACAAATTAATAATATAAAAATAATTTTATTCATGTAGTTTTCAGTTGTAATTGGAAATCATGAAATAAGCTTACCTTTAATTGTCTCTTTAGTTTTAAAGTGTGAATGCTTGATTACTCTTCATAATATAGACTATGTAAAAATACATAAAATTTTTAAAAAGTCTCAAAATTCATATAATGCACAATTATATGAATATCAGGTTCCTTGTGGTTTCTTATTTATTTGTCAGTGGTTGGTTGAATTGAAAAACAATTAGAAGAGTTTTAAAACTATTTTCTTTTCATAATTTTCATCCTTTCAGAACAGAGTCCAGCTCTGTAGCTCTGGATGGCCTGGAACTTGCTATGCAGACCAAGCTAGCTTCTAATTCAGAGGCCAGCCTTCTTCTGCTAGGATTAAAGACACATACCATCACACCAAGCTTATTTGTTAATTTTCCTTCTTTTTCTCCCATTATGTATGGTGTAGTCCTTAGAACTCACACAGCTGCACCAAAAGTCACTATGACTTTAATGAACAGGAGCTGCAACCTGGAGTCATCATCCACCAGAATTCCTCCAGTCATACATCTCTCTCTTTCAAGCAAGAGCATGCTTCTAATTCAGAGGCTAGCCTTTCTCAGTCTTTCACTGTTAGAATTTACTAGGGGATCCTGGAATATTGTTTTCTGCTTGCCAACAACTTCTTAGAAAGACTGTCTACAGCTTTTGTGTCCTGGAAGGCTAAACATAGTGCATTGCACACAGGGAAGACAATGGTATACAAGAAGGGCTGATTTAAAAGAGCTTGGAGTCTGGTGGTGTACAAACACATGGGACATGAGATTATACCTGCATCAATTACAAGGCAATGCAAAACCTCTGAGAATGAGTCAAATCTATAGTTATTCTTCAGGCTGGCAGCATGGTTGTCACATGAGGGGTAAGACCTGGATTTCTACATTGACTGTAGCAGCAGATCAAGAGAAAAGAAAATGCCTTGATTGCTTGATTACTGTTGACAGATCCTGACACCTGGGATCCTCGGAGTATGGACCCACTTGGGTTGGTGCCAGGACAGGCTTTATTTAAGTGCCAGGAAGAGTCTTGAAGGGAGACTTGTTAGCATGGCTGTTTGAAAGCTCGGATAACTAGTAGAAGAGAAAGAGGGGAACTTTTACTTTCTTTAGTATACACAGGGCCTTGTGGGCAGCTCTCATCCCAGTTTTCTGAATTTAGCTACTGCACAGTATTCTATTGCTGCTCTCTGCAAAACTCTTCCCTAAATCATTATTTCTTGTCTTCCTTTTCAACCCAATCCAGCAATGAGTTAGAACTTCTCTATGGTGATACTTTATTTGTGCTGAAATGTGATTTTATTTGTATGTTAATAATGTTGCCTGGGATCAAAGCTAAGAGCAAGCCATCAAGCAGAAGTCTGGTAGTGGTAGCACATACCCTTAATCTGATCACATGGCAGGCAGAATCTCTGTGTGTTCAAGGACACAGCCAGCATGGTGACACACGCCTTTAATCTCAGTACCAACCATAGAGACCTGGAGGTCTGTATAGACAGGTAGTGACAAGGAAGTCATGTGGTTGGGTGTACAGCCAATGAGAAGGCAGAACAGAAAGGCAATAAAAAGACAGGACACAAGAAGGTCTCTCTCTCAGGGGAAGGACAGCAGGGAGTGGTAAGATAAGGTGGTCTTAGCTGTTGGCTACTGCTCAGTCTCTGGGCTTTTAACTCTTTATTTGGCTCTATGTTTCTTATTTAATAAGACTGTTTAGAATTACATCTACACTTCTCCTACATGGAGAAGTATTGTTATCAACAGAGTAAAGGGGCTTCTGACACACATTTGTAGCACTAATGTAATTTTGACACAGAACGACATACTTTACCCCAGCTATACAGAATAGTATTTGTGGTGACATGTGACTGCATATGTGTCTGAGAGGAACATTGTTCCTAATGTGTTTCACTGGGAAGCGGCAAGAATATCTCTACTGGGATAGCCAGAGTTTTATAAATGAGCACAGACACTTTAAATGCAATGCTTGTTTGCAATGAATTAAGTAGAGAGCCATATTTGTTTCTAAGGACAGCTCCCCAATAACGCCTTGATATCATCGGCAGGCTGAGCTGGTTTTAGAGTGATAGAAGTTAAGCCTTGGTCTCCCCTGATGGGATTTCAAGAACACATTAAGTAGGCAAAAGAGAGATTGATGAATAGGACCAAAGTCATGCAGCCGGAGTAGGATGGAAACAGAGGCAGAAATCAGCTCTGATTGCTATTCGCCATCCAAAAAGAATACTCCCACCCAAAGCATAACACATAGGCTTTAAAATTAGAGCCAGAGGTACCCTTGCGTATTTACTCACATGTACGTACCCTACGTCGAGTTATTTAAACCCCGAGCTTATTTCTTCATTATTAAGCTAGAATTGACGTTGTCCTCCTTACGTGATCCTTGACAGTCTTGCATTACAAGGGCACATTACTAATAAGCTTCATGGAAGTTACTATTTACAATTTCTTATTTATATGAAATGCTTATGGCGGGTTTATGAGACCCCCATTGCTGGATGGAGAGATGGATCAGCAGGTAAGAGAGCTCACTAATCAAGCATGAGGACTTCAGTTCAAATCACCATCCCTACCACTCACATCTTTAAAAAGTCTAGTGGAACCAACTTGAATGTGTAACCCCAGGGATATGGGGGGTCGAGACAAGAGGTTCTCTGGAGCTTACTGTTAACAAACTAGATCCAGGTTTAGGGAGACACACTACCTTAAGGGAATAAGGTGGAGAGTGATAGAACAGAACTGATGTCCATCCTCCCCAGTCTACACACACACACTCACTCACTCACAAACACTCACATCATACTCATACATACTCAAACACACACTCACATATTCATACACACTGACACACATACACACACATGTACACCACATATACACTCACACATGTACACACACACACACACACACACACACACACACACACGTCCCATTTCTGTGCTCATACCAAGGCTTTGAAGATAAAGATAAATTCCAGCTTATAACTCCTCATCCAACTTGGCAGCACAGAATGAAAGACTGGGTACTAATAGGCTTTTTTCTTCTGTATTTATGATCTGTTTATTTCTGAATGAGATCCTTGCAACTGATTGATATTGTTTACTAATGCAGACTAATGAATCCCGCTGTTTTTTCCTCAAATCATACAAACACAAATTACTTACCCAAGGTCACACAGTCAGACAGTAGTAGAATACAGGACAGAACATACATAGGTCTTACGGCTTCTGACCTAGGGTTTTACCTCCCAGCTCAAACTGCTTTGGAATATCATTTCCTAAGATGGTAAAAACCTTACTAAGATTATTAGAACATCCCAGGTCTCCTTTTCCAATATTCCTTTATGTGTACGTATCAGCTCATTCTTTTCAAATGCCAGGGATGCATTGCTCACTAGAGTAACTCCAGTCCCCAGCAGTCTTTAATGTAAAAGGCAAACCTTTCCACTAATGAGCAGTTTGTCTAGTGTTCTTAACCTTATCCGCAGCTCCTCAAGCAATAAAGGCTTAACTATTATGCACCGAAAGGTGTTGATAATTCTCAATCTTCATGCAGAAAATGGCTCTTTTGTCACTTCTTAGAGTCTACTGTTAAACTTAGCACACTGCTTACAAATTACCTTTCCTGTTCTGCAAAGCAGTCAGCTGGAAGTATTGGTGGGCTGGTGGCAGGTGGAGCCTCCTCCTGTCAGGACAAAAATGATACCCGCTGCTTAATAGAAAAAGAACCATCTGCAGTTTAATGATGTAGACCTGTCTCAGCAAATGGCCTGGGTTTAAATACAAGGTAGAAGGAAGGGCATTAAAAAAATAGAGAAAATGAGGCAGAATATTGAAGACTGTACAAATAGAACTGAAGGCTGGAGTTTTATCAACTCTGGCGTTAGTGTAGAATGACTAAAGTGATTTCATTCCTCCGCTACTAGATTTCCTAACTGCAGGCAGTGGACCCTAGAAAGCAAACCTACAGCTTGCAGGCCTTTCCTCTACCAGCTTCTGGAGTGACGAATGCAACACTACATAGTCTCCACGTTGCTGTAAGAGAAACAATAAAAGCTTGATCAGCTGAATGCTTAAATATGGCTGAATGTTTGATGAGATGAAGATGTAATTTTGTCTATGTTCCCTAAGGATCTGGATTAAATATGACTACAGGGCCTAATCAAATAGCTAGTCACTGAACAACGGTCCCAACTGCATTTTTCATTCTAGGCATGCCTTTACCCACCACCCCCACCCCTTCTCCTGCAAGTACATTACTTATTCACTGGTTTGTCAGCAGTGTGCATTATTAGCGCTTGAGAGATAAAACTTTAAGTGTTGCTCCCAATTAGCACAACAGTGACCACGCACCATGCTCTATGCTTAATGCCTGCTCTCAGAGAGGAGCTGGTTTTGAAGGTCTGAGGTGGAGGAGAAAAAAAAATGAAACAGCTTAAGCATTCATTTTGAGTGGAGAGACAGCTCCTATTAACATTTAACAGCATTTGTGCAACTTGGTGCGGAGGTTATGATGCAAATGAGGAGGAATTAAAAGTGGCCAGGGGTTTGTCATTGATGGATTGCAGTCTGGCGGTGTTCACACTTCTGCCGTGTCCATCAGAAGCGATTACTGTGTAATTAAACCTTATTTCTCTACTCTTCAGTGCATAATTACTTTGTGAATGTAACCATCATCTAAAAAAGCTACCAAAATGCTTTAGCATTTAGTCTAGCAGTCATTTCCCTAGCTTGTGTCAGATAGAACCATCAGACAGTGCAAAAGAACTGTCACTTTTAATAAGAGGCAAAAAATTAAATGAAACAGTATGCTTATTACAGGAAAATTAGGCGTTCAAGTGGTAGAGTCCTTTTCTGCTATTTGCATAATTTATTCTTTTTTGTCCCTCACACCAGAAGCTTCAGGCAATTTTCTTCACATTTAAATAGATCGCACATTTAAGGCTACTTAAGGAAAATTATCACTTTGCATATTTTAATTGTTGTAAAGAAAGTGAATAGAAGAGGTCTGCAGCTTGGACTCTTGAGTCGGTCAGATGCTCAACTGTCTGGTTCTGGAGCTCCCACTGCTGCACTGTAGATAACCCTACAGTTCACAGCCTTCCCCTTGCATTTCATCAGCATGCAAATGCAGCTCCCAGCACTACAATGAGTGGAGCTTTGATATTTACAAACTAGCCACTAATAACTAAAACATAATTTGTTTGACATAACTTTAGATTCTCTTATCGCTGGGCCTTATTATTATTATTTTCTTTTTCAAAGGAAAAAAAAGCCACTAGTTCTTTTGGGCTTAGAAAAACTAGGAGGTAGTCCAACTTAAACCAGACAATGTTCTAAGGGTTCTAGAAATCTGACTTGCTACAAAAATAGCATTTAGTCCATAATCTTAGCAATGCCACTCATCCTCCTGAATTCTTCTATTCGGTTCACCTTTATGCAAAAGAAAAATATCAAGGAAAATTATCATAAAACTCTTATACCAGGTGCCAACAGGAGGGTGGAGACAAAGCTTTTGAGTGTTTGTACTATAATCAAAGAAGAGAGTAGCAGCACAGGGCATCGGAGAGCAAATGCTGTAAACAGGCTGGTGTCTATAACAAGCTGTTCATTATGAACCAGGGGAACAGTTAAAAGGATACTCCAGTGGAACTTTGATCAAAGCATACTTGGCTTATTTATTGTACTTAAGTGAGTTAAAGAATCTTAGTTGCATAATTTGCTTAGTTTTCATTACCAATTAAAAAAAAATCCCAAGGAGACCAAAACTAAAAGTCTTCATTTTGACAAGACAGCGATGTTTTAAAGCATATTAAGATGTGATTCTGATTAACTCAGCAACACTTTTGTTTAATTACAAACAATTATATGTTCCCTTTGGCTACTGGCCGTTTTCATTTACAACACCATTGTCCTGCTTAAGTGCAAACTCTAAACACTAATGAATGTCTGAGGGACGACAGTTAGCACACATTTGTAGACACTAAGCAAACATTTGTCCCTAGAAGTAAGGGAAGTAGGTCTTAGTTTACAAAAAGTATCAGCGTATGATGAACTAATATAAAACAGCACTCTGTGGAGAGGACAGAGGGAGTATGTAAGACATTAACTTGTAATTCGGAAAAGAACCTGCCAGCTTTGGGGCCTGATGTGATTCTCAGAATAACCTTTATTCTGTGAACTTTAAAATGTATTTTAGAAGGCAACAGAGGATGTTTACTTTTCAATTACCTTCAGGAGAAATATTTCCCAATATGCATTTTTACTTATTTGATTTGAAATACTAATCAGAAAGATAACAAAAATTCTGGAGAAGGTAGGAAATTTGAAAAAGATCTTCATTTCTAAGAGGGAGCCTACTGTTCTTGATTCTAGCATATTCATTAATGATGACTCAAGTTATTTCTTGTGGTGTTTTGTGCATCACGGAGTACTTACATTGTTTGACCCATTTTTTCCCCTTATTTTGTTTGTTTTTAACTCTGCTTTAGAAGTGACTCTGACTGTGCTGCTCTACTGCCCATTTCAAAGAGGAATTACACACTTTTTAAACTATTCTCTACTAATTCCTCCCACTGCCAAAAGGACGACAGCCAGACACAAGTGGCCCTCACTGTTGTCAAACATGTCAGTGGATGGACTGCGTTGATTTGGCTTCTGAATCAAATGCCTTCAATTTACCTGCAATACCTATAATTGGAAATGAAAGAATTTCTCTATTCCAGACATCAGTCCTAAGAGAGTAACTCTGTTTGAAGGCAGAAATGGCGCATGTCCTGAAGTCGCCCCTTTCCAGCATCTGTAGGACTTAATGTAAAGGAAAGCATGGGACTCTGATTGTCAAAGATGAGGGGGAAATCTAAACAAGGGTATTTCTTCTGAGCATCTGTGAAATGTTCATTTATCTTTATATTATACTAGCAAATAATTGTATTCCTAAGCCAGGTGTTACAGGATAGGAGATGGTTACAAACAAATTTGGCATTTGGCCACGTATTATATAAAAGTAAAGACAGACTGCCACTAAGAGAACAGAAAATACAGCACTGTAAAAATTTGGCCAAGTGTCAATTTGATGGATTAAAAAAAAATCCAGAATATTCTACAAGCTCATATAATGTTGCATCACTCTAAACTAGTGGTTCTCAACCTGTGAGTCATGACCCCTTAGGGGGTCAAAGGACCCTTTCACAGGGGTCACCTAAGACCATTGGAAAATACACATATTTACATTACAATCCATAACAGTAGCAAAGTTACAGTTACAAAGTAGCAACAAAAATAATTTTATGCTTGAGGGTCATCATAACATGAGGAACTATATTAAAGGGTCATAGGATTATCACTGTTTCAAACCTTTTAAAAAGCAACTATCATCATTTCTGAATAATCCCTAGAAACGGTCTGTATTTTGAATTGCTATGACATACACATTGAATCAATGGGACTTTGGAGACTGTAGTAAAACAGTCTCAAAAACATGGTCTTTGAGCCATTCAAAATTCCTACTTTACCATTCGCTGCCATTTATTTTTTAATATTTTATTGTTTTCTGAGTTTCTGTTTTTTCCTTGACAAAATGAACTTCTATCTCAGAGGACTGTGGGTGAAGGTTCATTGAGATAAATTAACACTCTGCCAACTCCTTACTAATCAGTAGAAATGGTCACAATGGATCTTTTTCCTCTAACTGTGGAATAACACATTCACTTGCTCATATACCTGTCTGTGGTGATTTATGATTTTACAATTTGTTTCAGAATCTTTCATTACTAAGAATACCTTGAGTTGAAAAGGAAAGTCATGTTTTTAAAATAAGAAAACCCCAAGTTTATTATCTATTCCTTCCTCCTTCCTTTCCTCTTCTCTTTCTTCCCATTTAGATATTATTTATTTATTTATTCATAAATGCTCCACAAGTGCTTTATCAATGAGCTATACTCAACAGCTCCAACAGTAGATGATTCTACATTTACTAATATGTCTTTGTGGTATAATATGTATATTTAAGCATGGTTAATTATATATATTTAAATCTAAGAATTATGGACTGCAGTGCTAATAAGATTAGTTATTTATTTTCTTTACATCTTTACATTGGTTTGTTCAATCTTTCCTAAAAAAAATCAACAGATTCATTGAGTTTGATGATTGTAAGTGATAACACATACCACTCCAAAGGCCCAAAATTTTGTTCAATAGCCACTGACAAAACCTGAACTCTGGTATTCTGTGCATAAGTTAAAAGTCATATAGAAGATCTCATCAAACTGTACTTACTATGATATACTATAACCAGAGTTGACAACATTTTTATTATTCCTGCCCAAAGATTTTTCCTATCAGACTAAGCAGTCTCACTACATTGGTCTCCTGGAGGCAGTAAACATATGTATATTTTATTTAAAACAATTTTTTATTCATTTTACATACCAACCAGAGATCCTTCTCTCATCCTTCTTCCTGTTCCCCCCACTTTCACCTAACTCCTCCAGACCCACCCCTCATTCCCACCTCCAAAAGGGTTAAGTTCTTCCACGGGGAGACAGCAATGCCTACTACATTCAGTTGAGGCAAGACCAAACCCCTCCCCGCTGCCTCAAGTGTGAGCAAGGTGTCTGATACTTACCTGGAAGGGTGGACACCATGATTAAATAAGCATATTTTTATGAGTTTAGTTAGACTAAAAATTAAAATAATAGACTAATTATATAACAAATAAATATGGGAATTCCATTTCTTTTTAGGAATCAATAACATGATCGTCTAAAACCATTTATCAGAGGGGGATTATAGTTTTTAAAAAAATGGAAAAAAATGGTACAATTTTAGATCATCCAACTTTACAAACACAGGCAACACCTGGCTTGAGACTGTCTGGATTTGTTAGAGAAGTACCTAGCCCTGGGTACTGGGTGTTAATATCAACATCACCCTCTGGAAGAGCTTAGGTAACCTCTCTGTTACAGTGCCTAGGAAGGACAATTTTGTCATTTTGACTGTTAACTTCAACATTCCTGCCTTAAAATGAAAATTTAACTATTACAGTATTGTTTCACTCCTAACATAGGCTCAATTTAAAGTCTTACCATAGACTAGAATCTTATTTGTAAAATAAAAATAGGTAAGCATAAGAATTAGTATAACGGGCAGTGGTGGTGCACGCCTTTAATCCAGTTTTTGGGAAGAAGAGGCAGATGGATCTCTGTGAGTTCAAGGCCAGCCTGGATTAGTGAGCTAGTTCCAGACAGCCAAAGCTACACAGAGACACCATCTCAAAAAAAAAAAAAGTTAGTATAAATGACTTTCTAATGCACACCATCAGCTATGTCTCTTAACTACTTTATATTTAGAAAACTCTACAGATAAAATATATTACAAAAACTGAAAGAAAATTTGGTTGCCTTGTATAGCTTTCTACAGGACTAAAATCTTACAAGTTTCTCTATTCATTATTAGAATAATTTAGTTATATGCCACATGACACAAATATTAATAATGGGAATATTATTAGCACAGTACTGTTAGTTGTGTTGTATTTTAATAATTTTTCTTTAAACTTGAAGTGATAAAAATCCTTGTTTCAAGATGTTCTGCCCAGCAACATTAATTAGACAGTAGATTTTTCTGCTGATGTAATTGTTCAAGGCTAACTAAAAAGTTATTTTGAATCATGATTTAGTAATGAAATATTATGACTTCAGTTTACTTTTAATCTTCAAGTGTTTGACAGATTACTTTGGTACAATAAAGAAGGACTAAGAAGATGGACCTGGTACCTGTGGCTTCTTAAGTGCTTTGGAGAGACATGGGAAAGACATGAGTCCTACATTACTTACTGAGTTAGAAACTCAGTGAGGGGAGGAGGTTAGGCAAAGGCTTAAAATTAGCATGCAATTTTTATGCACAGTAAAGTCTGAGAATCACTCGGCCGAAAAGATATAAAGGAAATAGTCATAATCACGTCAGCCAACAGGAGGTGACAGGACTGGAAGTCATCATTCTGCAGCTTCCTCTATTTCCTCAGTCTGTGGTAAACAGTCATTCCTCCCATAGCCTATGGTGTTCTGAGAGAATTCTGCAGCATCTCCATGATAGGATAAGAAAACATACAGTGTATTATGTGCATGTGAGTCATGAATGGCAACAAACCTGGTGAGAGACCTCACATGTGGAAAACGGAATTGCTAGGAACTTAATTCTTGTTAATCTTCAGTTATTATAATTTAATAGCATTAACTTAAAAAGAATATGGCATAATGACAGTTTAAAACTGTGATGTAATGCCTTATTAAGAGGCTGTGACAAAAATGATCTGAATTTTGTGCTTCCTGGTTTGAGAGTATTTGATAAAAGAATAAGCATTGTATTTACCATGCAGGCTTTTCAAATATGTTCAAATAATATGGAATATTTCATTTTGTTGTGTGCGTAGAAGCTAAAAAATCACTACATAACATGAGGAAATGCTTGTTCTGCGTGTTAAACAGGGAAAAGCTGACATTAAGAATACACATAGCACAAAAGGGAAATGGAGCCACCTTTTAAAACATTCCATAGCAGGTTTAGCAAACCTTAAGTCAATCTTGCTTAATATAGTTAACTCTCTGCTGTTTCCTAAACCAGAAATATTCAAAATCTGAAATCAAGATTTTTCTTGTGTTCTTACACATGGGCAAGGCCTCCTGTCACTCATTGATTTTTATGATTTAATTCTTCATTTTTCTCATTTTAACCATTCTTTCAGAATTAAGATTACAGTTGCAGATTTTTGTAAATACATTCAAAAGAGGTGTTGAATTTGTTCTATTTCTCATTTAAGGGGCAAAATGCTTGTGATCCACTCTTCATATGCAATGTAAACCAAATTCCTAGTTGTCGGATTCCATGTCTC
Source organism: Peromyscus eremicus (assembly GCF_949786415.1). Classification (NCBI taxonomy): domain Eukaryota; kingdom Metazoa; phylum Chordata; class Mammalia; order Rodentia; family Cricetidae; genus Peromyscus; species Peromyscus eremicus. Next base: position 42,396,592 of record NC_081419.1, read on the forward strand.
TAAAACATCATAGGCAAAGACAGAATCAGAGAATTGCTTATACAAACAATATGTTTCAGTTCTGATTTTTTTCTGTTTAAAGCCTAACATTGCAAAGAAGTAACTCCCATAAAAGTCTGGTAAGAGTAAAAACACCAGCAAAGAAAGCAAATGGAGAAAAGGTTAGAGCGTATTTCCTTTCCTTGTAAATATTTGAAAGCAGTTAATTTTATAAGTTTGGAATAGTTGCCCTAAATCCACAACGTCAGTATTTTATGTGAATTCCTTAGAGTTAAATATACAGGCTATGCTCGTGGCCAGAAGGGCAAGGAATTCCAAACACTGAAGACGCTGGCCATTTTACTTTTAACTTGGGCTTTAAGAGAAAGGTGTGTTTAAATTGCCCTGAAGGGTGAAAAAATGGAGATTTCTTAACAGGCTAATTCCTCATGAGGAAATACATACATTGATAGGCATAACACCCGCCCCCCTCACACACACACAGGAGAGAGAGAGAGAGAGAGAGAGAGAGAGAGAGAGAGAGAGAGAGAGAGAGAGAGAGAGAGAGAGACAGAGAGACAGAGAGA